>NW_014569665.1:78309-84939 GCF_001313835.1 Polistes canadensis | reverse complement strand
TTTTTTTTTTTTTAACGCTTGGATTATTTCCCCTTTTATCTTTTTTATTTCAACTAACCTCATTCTCATCGTTAATTGATAGAACTTGAAATGAATTGAACGATTATGACGTCAGAGAAAATGATTACGTCTACTTCAAAACAAAAAACAAAACATATAAATCTTTAATACATATAACGTGTACGTGTATATGTGTGTCATGACTCGGGGCTATTTAATCGACCCATTTAACAAATGCCTAGACATTTCGAACATTCAACTCGGCCAGATCCGACTTCACGGCCATGGTCAAACGAATGTACCGTAAATTTGAGGGATCTGCACTCACTCTCTCTCTCTCTTTCTCTCTCGTAGGATAACAAACTATGTCGGACATTGCGTCGACGTTGGTTAAATTCGATGAAGAACGCGAACACGAACGGGAATAATTTTCACAAAGCTCACGAACGATGACAAATCGTAGATCTTCATCACAAACATCATCATCATCATACTTGCTCGAGTGTATACAATAAAAAAAAAAAATTTCTCACACACTTCGCGAAATTTCTATTCGCTCGACGCATTTTTATTCCGTTGTTTCTTCGCGATTATTGTAAATGATAATTTAATGGGATATATGATAGAAGAAAAAAGGGAGGAGGGGGGAAACAATGTAACTCGTAATAAATTACAAAAATATTCTATTATTTAGGTCAGGGCTTCTTAAACTATGGGTCGCGACCCCAAATGGGGTCGCGTAGCAAAATTCTGGGGTCGCGAGAGATTTTAATGTCAAATATTTATATATACCATTTTATAACATCACTAGAGTTGGCGGAATACAGTGGACTTGCAGCGTCTAGACACGTGCATTTGTTGAAGGT
Organism: Polistes canadensis; assembly: GCF_001313835.1. NCBI lineage: Eukaryota > Metazoa > Arthropoda > Insecta > Hymenoptera > Vespidae > Polistes > Polistes canadensis. The sequence goes on along the minus strand of NW_014569665.1, from coordinate 84,073 downwards.
TTTGAGCTATCTCCACCGACAGCAGTAATATTTGTATGGGGTCGTCAAGAAACGCGTAATCATAAATAGGGTCGTGAATGACAAAAGTTTAAGAAGCCCTGATTTAGGTCAATCGAAAAGGGGAGAGGTTCGTTCGTGCACATTTTTGTGAAATTTTGTAAATAATTGTAATGTTCACGAACATTTTTTTTTTAAAACTGACCTGTAATATATATATATAAAAATGAAAAAAAAAAAAAAAAACCTAAACGCATTAATTTCATCATATGATGCTCGAGAAATCGAACGTTCTAGGACATCCACCACCACCACCACCACCTCCTCCTCCTCCTCCTCCCCCCTTTTCCGATTATATACTAGTATCCGAACAGGTATAGAATTTCACAGCCGGTATAATGGCTTCCCGCTGCATCGTCCTTTCAACATAACTTTGTGCAGCAGGTTATCCTTGAACGTTGCGCCGTTGCACACCTAACCGAGAAACGCCACCGTGGTGGTGGTGGTTGTTTTCATCGTGCGATGCAATGCCCCGCGAAATGGTTGCGCAATATTGCTGTTGCTATTGCTGTTGCATCGTGCTAACGTAAATACGATCTGACAGAAGGCCAGCAACACACGAGAGAGTCATGGATATATATATATATATGTTCATGTGAGATATATATGGACAAATTGATTCTCCGTGGAGAATGAAATTATTCCATCTGGCTTACTTGCTTGCTTCTATTTCTCTTACTCTTTCTTTCTTTCTTTTTTTTTCTGTCTTTCTATCCAATACTCCAACGTTCCGTAAACGTAAATTTTCAAAATTGATAATGATGATAATAATAACCGATCATTTTTAATTGGAAATTCGATGAAAATAATTATTATTGTATTTACGTTACTTACTAAGAAAATTTTATGGGAATTTATAGAAAAATAAAAATTTAGAAATAATCAATCGATAGAAAATTTTTCTATCAAATCCTATATAGTTTAATACGTATGTATTTATATATATATATATGTGTGTGTGTCAGAAGGAAAGAAAAAGTTTCGTAAAGAATCAGAGAACAAAATTTAAACACGATTAGGCTAGGAATTTCTGTTGAATTTAAAAAAGCGAACAAATCGGAGAACCGAACTGAGACTACAAGTAAAAGTGAGTTCACGTATCTTCGTTGCATCACGAATGCGTGTCTTCTTTTCTCTCACTTTTTCGATGTTTAAAACTCGATTTTTGTATCTCTCTCTCTCTCTCTCTCTCTCTCTTTCTTTTATGGTTACATACGAAGAATAACGAATAACGCGAAACGAAACGATCCTAACCGGTCGAACCTTCTGAAATGGCTGACCTTTTCACCCTTTTCTCTTCGAAATGCTATTTATATATATATATATATATACATGTACTGTACTTTACTTACTTACACGTAAGAACGTATAACCCATGTCGCGTTCTATTCGGGCAGACGAGTAAAGAATACGCTAGTCATGGTGTTTCCTTCCTTTCTTAGACGACGTTTTGACCATTTACTTTATCTCAACGACTTAGGAAACAGTATTTCTTTTTTTTTTTGTTCCATTTATTTACACTGCACCGTAGCAAACGCAATATTGAAAGTTATCCTTGGAATTTTAACGCGTATTTTAAACGACACCTTGAAACAAAAAAAAAGAGAAAGAGAGAGAGAAAGAGAAAGAGAGACCTCCGATGTTATCTATTTTATTACTTTTAAGATACATCGTTAAATAGTAAAAACACGCATATACACACACACACACACGTTAAATAAATAATTTAGGTTATTTCGTAACAAAATTTCATCGTTAAATAGTCTTAATGTATTTCGAATTAAACGCGCGTATATATATAATTAGATAAAAAAAAAATATAATAATAATAATAATAAAATATGAGTGGTAAATAAAGAAGAATTTTGTACTCTCGAAACGATTAGATTTCTCATCCAATAGTGTCCTTATTCTTTATGTTCTGTTTTACATCGTCTAACGTTAGACATTTAGCTTAGTTACAAAATAATTACAAAGCGTAACTAACGCATCTAATGGCAGCTAGCTCTTGACCTAGTTAATTCTCTAAAGGAGAGAAAAAGAAAAAAAAGAAGAAGAAGAAAAAGACATTCTTCTGAGGTATATTGAAGTACTAGAAGTGAGGTTGGTGTGCTGCTGCTGCAGTGGTCTAGCTAGCTAGCTAGCTAGCTAGTACAACCAAGACAACTACGATGAGGACATTCATTTTGAGGAACAAGGGACCAACGAACGAGAGTAGCATTTACAAGAGAGCTCTTTGACCCTTTCCTTCTTCCGTTAAAGGAAAGCTTTTCCACAAAGCATCAAGGAAATGGGCTCCATTCGAAGACATCGAGTAAATTGGAACCAAGTTGAAAGAGAGAGAGAGAAAGAGATAGATAGATAGATAGATAGATAGATAGAGAGAGAGAGAAATAGTCAAAGTCTTCTTCTTCTTCTCTGTCTATCTGTTTGTACATCGTCGAAGCGTTCGTAGAAAATTCAGTGACCATCGGTTGTGCAAGAGCTGTCTCTTCCCTATTACATACTCCTTACTACTACTACTACTACTAGTACTAGTACTATTATTACTATTACTTCTACTACTACTACTACTACTATTATTGCACACGTTTACGATCTCACCGATACAACCTTCGTGCTTTTCTTTGTATCTTTATATGCAACACACGCGTCCTATAGTTATACTAACCAATACACACGCATAAGAAACGAGCTACCTGTGGCAACCTACTTACCCAACCCGCTAAGCTGCACCTATGTATGTACACTCGTCGTCCCGTTGCTAGTTTCTAACTGCAACGTACATTGTTCTCTTCTATGATATGCTACCTAACTCCGTGTCTTTTTTTTTTATTATTTTATTCTTTTTTTTTTTATTAATACATGATATATTTCTCACATTTTAAGAGAATTTTTGTTATTCATTTTTGGAAGTAAATTATTTATATCCGTTCGACAAAGTTTTAGATTATAATTATCGTATAATATGTTAATTATGATTTTATTATAACTTCCTACGTTGCTTTAAATGTTCGAATTAATGTATCTGGAACATTGAGTGTTCTGTCAACATTGGAATGCAAAAGGCGCGGCTATTTCGACAGAAAAAAAAGTGAAAAGATTGAAATATTTCATCAAAGCATGCTGGTACATTTTCATTCGTTTTTCCATCAGGAAAGTTTTTCTAATAATAAAGCCCGATCATTTCTAATAGCGATAAAACGATTAATTCATTTTAAATTGTAAAGAAAAATATTGAAAAAGATTGGGGTGTCCCCGAATAAAAATAATTTGTACTAATAATTTAGGTATGCGTGTGTATACATATAATATTTAGGATTTAGCCAATTAGCTAGTTTACAAAGTTAAATGATTGAAACATTTCATCGAAACACGTTATAAATTTTCATTCGTTTTTGCATCAGAAAAACTTTTCTAATAATAATAAAATCATTTCTAATCTTGATAAAACGATTAATTTATTTTAAATTGTAAAGAAAAATATTGAAAAAGATTGGGGTGTCCCCGAATAAAAATAATTTGTACTAATAATTTAGGTGCTCGTGTGTATACATATAATATCTAGAATCTAGCCAACTAGCTAGTTTACAAAGTTAAATGATTGAAACATTTCATCGAAACACGTTATAAATTTTCATTTGTTTTTCCATCAGAAATATTATTCTAATAATAATAAAATCATTTCTAATCTTGATAAAACGATTAATTCATTTTAAATTCTAAAGAAAAATATTAAAAAAGATTGGGGTGTCCCCTAAATAAAAAAAAATTTGTACTAATAATTTAGGTATGCACGTGTTTATAAGTCTAATATCTAGAATCTAGCTGGCTAACTAGCATCATCCGAATAAGCTTAGAATTCCGATAGTTGACATTAGCCGACGAAGCGTAATCCCGGTTTGGATCGATAACCAGCACCACCGACATGGTGGACACGTAAACACGCGATCGAAACGCGTATACAATTCTGACCAATACAGTAACGAAACGACAGACAGACGCCACGTTTTGCTATCGTGCAAGCAAGCAAGCAAGCAAGCAAGGAAGGAAGAACGGAATGGACGGAACGGACGGAACCGATGGATGAACGGAACTCCTCTTCTTGTGAAATACAATAGATTTTGGTACTCCCTCTCTCTCTCTCTCTCTCTCTCTCTCTCTCTCTCTCTATTCGTAATTCCGAAGCACATCAATGTACCTCACTTCCATTACACGGCAACAATTGTGGTGGCTTCGAACGAGCGTTGTGTAATTGCCAGATTATCGTAACTCTACTAAACGACGACTGTGATTATATATATATATATATATATATGTGTGTGTTCAAGTATTACTGTATAAATTCAAAGCCAACCCTTTGAAAGGTCTCCTCGAGTTCTCTCGAAATCACAAATAATTTCACCTCTCATATCATAGGAACGTTGAAAAATGATTCTAAGGTATATAAAAGATTGATAATAATATTAATAATAATAATAATAATAATAATGATAGTAAATGATAATGAAACGTCCGTCATGTTTTTTTTCAAGGTAAAATGACGTTTTTACCTAACTCGCTTATATATATAGTGCCGCCACTACCACATCCATGACTCATGCTCGGCCAATCGTTCCTTCCATTCTCAATTTTCTTCAAGTCTCTCCATAAAGCATTTACAGATAAGATAACGATGAGATATCGAGGCAAACAACAGTCGGTCATAGTAGTCGACGTTTAACGTGCATAGTCGCATTTTTCTCTCTAATAAAATAACAAAAAAATATAGTTTAACCTATTTAGTACGTGAAAAATAAAAGCTCGGAACAACTAGCGCGTTTCGTTTAATTTTCTTTCGTTTCTTTTTTTTTCTTTTTTTTCCTCTCATCCAAATTATCATTATTAATTGTAATTCTTTATTTATACGCGATATAGCGTACGAATAAAAAAAAAAACAAATTTCGAGATAATTAAATCGATCGTAATAAATTTGTTAAAGTATATATCAGTGGTACGATAAGTTTTGAAAATAAGTGCGAGATAAAACGCATTGTGCGCGTGGGATATTTTTTTGTATATTATAGTTATCATCGTGAGATGAAGAATACTACTACTTATCTGACTTATGGATATTACATCAAGCCGCGCATACGTATGTAATACGAAATATTGAAATTTAAAATGATCTACTACTACTTCTTCTTCTTTTTCATGAAATAATAACATGGATAATACTGACATACATGCATACGAAACGGTATACTTTGATAAAATGTCATTTTGCATATGAAATAAGTTACGAATGTGACTATGTGCTAGGAAGACTTTCCACGAGATTGTCTATCTGTCCATATATATCTTTCTTTCTTTTCTTTATTACTATATCTTTCTCTTTCGTATTCCTAACTCGATCTCTTTCTATCCCCACGATCTTGAAACTCAACAAGAAGCATATCATGTCTCTTTCGAGGAAACAGCAACACTCAACTGCTGCTGTTGCAGTTGCTCTCATAAAATAAGAACCMCCCCCCCCCCTCCTATCGTACGACGTAACGATTAATCTTACTACAAAATCCAGACTTCTATCTTCCCTTTTGACGATGAAAGCTTCAAGCTTCCTTTGGAAAAACCATGACGATAGTTAACAGTAGTAAAAGCAGTAACACTAAGGAAGCTTATCTTGTTAACTAACAGACACGAATGCAAATCACTGATGATGGGGGGG
>NW_014569665.1:74873-77074 GCF_001313835.1 Polistes canadensis | reverse complement strand
TAGAGGAAGAAAAGCTAGGACGATTGTCAGAAAGAAGGGGGGGGGGTCATTTTTTTTCTTTGAAAAATAATATCTATTGAATCTCATATAAGATATATATATATGTGAAATTTAAGATAATTCGTTTAAACTCGATTCTCGAATATATTTTAATGAAAATTGATAACCACAATTATTATTATTATTATAATATGTATGTGACCATAATCATGAAATTTGTCTCTATGTAAGTTAAAATTAAAAAAAATAAATAAGGTTTATTAATTATTACACAGCACACATTATTTTCAATTAAATGAATTCAATGTCATTTTCACACGATATATCGTCAGATAGTGTTTGTCATTTCAATATTATATAGAATTCATAATAATGTTCAAATGTAATCCTTTAAATATCTCGAAACAAAAGATATATATCACTTTCATAATTATGGACACACATATATATATATATATATATAAGTAATTATTTATCATCTAAGATTATATGCGTATGAGAGATTTTTTATTGTTTTCCTTTATTCATTCATTCATTCATTCATTCATTCATTCATTTTTTCTTCTCCTTTTTTTAAACTTTATCTCTCGCGGCGGATATCAATCAACGGTACAGCCACGTAAATCTTGACACCCACCACCACCACCACCACCACCACCATGACCACCACCACCTCCTCAATCAGCAAGATCTTCCTTTCCTTTGATTTTATTCATTTTCCTCACGACGATGCATCGTTGTTCGTTCGTCACGTTTACTAACAAACCAACCAATCTACCTACACGTAGTCACTAGATGACTACAGTTTATCTGTCAGATAGAAAATAGCGTGCGTAAACCGCAGGATGCATGCACGCCTTTGTCAAGTCAACATATTTTTTCTATTTTTTTTATTTTTTCTTCTCTAATTGGAATATCTATGTCGCGTGAGATGTGTAAATGCATTTATTATGTAGTCTTGTCTCTATGATGATGATGATGATGATGATGACGATGATAATAATAATAATGAAAGTAAATAATAAGAAAATAAACTAACTGTTGGATTTGAAACACGCAACAACGTCAACGATTATTAACCGCACGCGTACATTTTTTTTCTCTCATTTCCATCAATGATATATATATATATAGTTTTCTATTACTTAATTAAATGAACATACATTGGGATCTTAAAAACATATCATCGTACTTAATGACACGAACAAGAGGAAAAATTATGAAGAAATAATAAAAAGAAAAGATATAGTACTACACTTACGTACAAATAACATTAATCGTCAGTGGTGGGGGAAATGGGGAAAGGGGGGAAGAAAGAGAGAGAAAGAGAGAGAATGTTTCGGCCCATCGGTATTTCCGACTAACTATAAATCGGTCTTGACTTCTGACGTCACTTCCTGTGCATTCCGTGGCAAACATACTAATCATAAGACGCATTCATATCCCTATTCGGATATGACAGCAGTAACTTGTGACTCGCTTGCAGCATACCGCATCACCCCACCACCACCATCACCATCACCACCAGTTCTCACTTTGCACTTAACTTCACCTTTTCCATTCGATTTATTATCTTTACCTCGTATGGGAGGAGGAGGAGGAGGAGGAGGGGGGGGAAGGGAGAGAAAGACAGAGAGGTCTCTTGGATCGGAGAATGAAAATATTTTTAGTTATACGACAAAATTGAAAATAAAAAATCACTTAAATAATGGTTCCCGATTATTTCATTAATCTTCTTCTTCATCATCATCATCATCATCTTCTTCTTCTTCTTCTTCTTCTTCTCGGTTAAGAGAGAACGAATTAATCATTTTCACCAAAGAGGAGGAGAAAGAGGGGAGGAGGGATCATGTTAGAGAACGAAACGATCTATCTGTCCGTGAGTTCGGAGTCATTAAATTCGTAAAATTATTTATACTTTAACACCGATAGGGGCGAATTTTACCTACCTATCTACCTACTTGCCACATAAAATCTAATTACATCGTCACAATTTTCTCGAAAGGTGAAACAGAGAGTAAGAGAAAGAGAGTAATAGGAAGACGAGAAGAAGAGAATAACCGCGCACATCGACCGAGCCTAAAAATACTGTTCTAGCGCGAGGTTTATTATACAATCGTCCCGCTAATGGCTCGTTTCACCCTCGCTCTTGGCAAACCCACTCGACATGAATTTCTTTCCACCGTATATATATATATATA
>NW_014569665.1:72134-73948 GCF_001313835.1 Polistes canadensis | reverse complement strand
TATATATATATATATATAAATAAATAATAAAAATAAATATATATATATATATATAAAATAAATGAAATAAATAGTGGAACGATTAAATGTGATATACAAGAATATTAACGTGCTACAAGATGCAAGAGAGAGAGAGAGATAGAGAGAGAGCACAGGTACGACGACGGTGTTGAGAGGAATGGGAGGTTGGTGGGGGGTTTGTACTCTAGAATATAACAAAGCTTCCACCGTGAAATACTTGAGGTGGTGTGTGTGTGTGGCTGTATCCAAAATTCAGTTAAGGTTGAACGTAGTCACGCTAGGAATTGAATTAACAAGGTTAATTTCCATTCTCAAGCACAGGACTGTCGCGCGATTCTAGGAAGTGGTTAAGAGAGCAAGAATATTCCTTCTCTTAACAGCACCACCATCACCATCACCACCATCACCATCACCATCACCATCACCAGTAGTAGCAGCAGCAACACCAGCATCAGTAGATCTACTGTACCAACTAGATGAATACGAAACAAGGACTGATGTAAATCTAATCTTCCTTAATATTAGCGAAAAGTTCCAACAATTTCCTGACCTCGATCTTTTCTCTCATCATTGAGTACTCTACTACGCGATGATCTTTATTAACCTGCCAATTAATTTCTTCTTCTTCTTTTTTCTTTCTTTCAAGACCATCAATTATAATTCGATACTTTAACGTGAGACGTTAGGATGGATTATTAATGCGGTTAATTAATAGAATTAATTTCGATTATTTCGAAACGTGTGACCTAGTTTTTTCTCTATATATATATATCTCTCTCTCTCTTTCTTACTTTTCATTGATCGTAGATATATGCTAGAAAAATAATAATCGATTAATCGAATTTTTAATAAATTCACAATCGTCGATATGACGATCTTGTACGAAACTTTCTTGAATTTTATAAATACGACAAATAGTTTTTGTATCCTTTTTATTTATATCATTTACATCATTGCCAATAAAATAACTAAAATACTTTCAACAAATGTTAGATTTAATTCGTTCGACAATAAGTTACGATTTAATCTAATGAAATTTTGTATTTTAATGAATTACACCATCACACACACAATTAAAACTAAATCTTCGTTAATATTCATTAAAAATCTTCTAATAAGGGTGCTGTTCAAAAATCGCTTTCTCGGGAAAAAAATCAAGGGAAATGCAGCCTCCGGCGTAAGCGATACTCTTAAATGTAAAATATTCCGATAAAAAAGAAAAAAGGAAAAAAAGAAAAAAAGAAAAATCGATAAGGAACGGTAAAAAAAATTGGCGTAAGACAATAATAATGCATATGCATGTACATATGTATAATATGTACGTAAGATTCTAACGTAAGTACGTCTGTCTAAAATGAGAAATTCTAAGTTTCGTAGTTTAAAGAAGAAATATGCAAAAGCCCCAAGGTTTCATAGGAAAAAGAGGAACAGGGAAGAGGAGAAGAGTGGTAGGGGGTGGGGGGGGGGGGGGTTTGTGTGGATATCAAAGGGAGGTATCCTTTGCGTTAGAAAAGTGCATCGAACGCCTTCCAATGAGATTCCACCTTCATCCTCTCTCTTCGCGTACCTTTTTCTCCTTCTCTCTTTTTTGCTCCGTATATTTCTCTCTCTCTCTCTCTCTCTCTCTTCGTTCTCGCATTTGCATGCACGAACCTAATCTCGCACTGCTCTTTTTTTCTTCTGACTCGTAAAAGCACCGGTTCATTCGCGCCTCCGTCTCGTTCGTTCCTTACTCGATGCGCATCTTCCATGAAAAATAAAAGAGTTAAAAGAGAATAAATAAAAAATAAAAA
>NW_014569665.1:69545-71328 GCF_001313835.1 Polistes canadensis | reverse complement strand
ATTGTACACTTTTAATCGTTCATCGATATTTAATCTTTTTTCTGAATTTAATAAAATGATATCGACGTTAACGGAAACCGCAACAATTGATTATTTAGTATCAAAATCGATTATCAGTTTTTAAAAGAACACGACGCGCACCTTCTCCTTTCAAGATGGATGGAAAATTTCTGTTTGAAAGTAATACGAAAGAGAAGAGGTAGGAAAAAGAAATAAATTAAAATGAGAAGAAAATCGAACGGTGCTTCAGTATTTAATAAACATTCCGTAAAAGCCACAATTTTGCCTTAAGCTAAATGCGAACTAACCAACGAACGAACGAAACAAAGTAAACGAATAGAAGGAAAATGATCAACCCGATAGAAGGAAAGTAGAGAAGGAGAGAAAAGAAAAGAAGGGAAAGAAGAAGTGTGGAGGGATGGGATACAAAAGCAATGGCATTTTTTTTTTATATGAAAAACCTCTGAGAAGAAGAAAAAAAAAAGCAGCACCACCACCCATCTCCACCAACCACCACCTGCACCAAAGAAAAGTTTTCAAATCCTTTGGATATTCCAAAAGTATATAGTTAGTTCTGTTGCTTGGATGCTTGTACAGTTGCGACCATGAAATTCGATCGTACTATCGATGGAAACCACGAGTAATAAACCGAACATTCTACCCTTAGCTCTATGAAATTAATTGGGAAACACCGTTAATCGTGGACGAGTTTCCTAGTTTCTCTCGTACCCCTCACCCCCACCCCTTCCTGCGGTTTCAGATCAACGCAAGCCCGAACTCACGTTGCCGATTATGTTCGTCAGGTTTATTATTAATGAAGCCGATTTAAGCTAGGGATATTCAAAGGGGTGTCCGTCCCCCAGGTCTATCGTCTTTACGATAAATGCACGCGATGCACGCTACCCCCCTCCTCCCCCAACACCCCACTCGCCACATTTTTGCCATTGTTCTTGTTTCCGTTCTATACCTTCGTGGATTAGTTAAATCGTAACGAGAAATTGAATATTATACAATCCCTAGGTAGAAAAAAAAACAACACGAAATTTTCGTTTACTCCGAAAACACATTCGGACCAATCGAAAAATACCTTAACGATTAAATATTTCCCTTTAATAATCTTTTCAATACTCGAGCGAATATTACTTGGTTTTTTTTTTGTTTTCTTCTTCCTTCTATTGGTCCCCCGTCTAATTTTGATATTCAGCGTGAAAGAAAAAAAAAATGAAGGGGAAAAAAGAAAATAAAAAAGTACGAAGCCCTGTGAGATTACTTTGGCGAATAATAAAATCGCAATGCAATGCAATGCAATGCAATGCAATGCAATGCAACGTAACGAGCGGTGCGATATTTTAACCCAACCAGAAGACGTTCTTTGCAGACCGGTGTGGTGTGCATCTGTTCCATGGAAAATTCACGGGGGCCGAACAGATAGAGATATTCAGAGTCGCGGTTGAGTACATTGCGTCACTATAGGGAACCCAACCCCTTCTTCCCTTCCTCCCACCCACCCCCTGCAAGGGTGAATTTACATAAGCGGCTTTCCCCGAGGCACAGCTTTTCTCCCGGTTCTAAACAAATATTGACCGGTCTAACCCCGTCTACCTACTCTCAACCTCCTCCTCCTCCCCCTTCTCCTCCTTCTCATACATCCTCAGCTCAGCTCAGTGCTGTCGTCAAGTGGTCCATAGCTGACCAGGCATATTACGCGTAAATGCTTACGAAGGCGAGAAGCAAAGAAAAAATAAAAAAGGGAAAAAATAATTGTCAAGATGGACATATATTA
>NW_014569665.1:60311-68789 GCF_001313835.1 Polistes canadensis | reverse complement strand
AATATTATACAGATACAATAAATCGCTCCTAGAAATATCGATAAAAAAAAAGCTATTGTATCAAGACAAAGTCCTAATAAAATGAGGAAGAAGAAATACATACAATGTATATTATATTAATGTATATATATATATATATGTAATATTATAGCATATTAAAATATATGTGTGATAAGATAATATATTTTTTGGACGTGATTAATATTATATGGTATATTAAAATTAATGATCATACTATCATACATATATATATATATTTGTTTGTTTCAGAACGCAAATTGTTCGTTGGCATGCTATCGAAAAAGTATACGGAAAATGATGTTAGAACAATGTTTAGCGTTTACGGAACGATCGAGGAGTGTTCGGTGTTACGAGACAATTCCGGACAAAGTAAAGGCTGTGCCTTCGTTACTTTCGCTAGTAAACAATACGCTATCAACGCCATTAAGGCCCTTCATCATTCGCAAACGATGGAGGTAAGTGAACAAGTGGTTGTTCTTCTTCTTCTACTTCTTTAACTTCTCCTCCCTGTTGATCATATTTTTTCTCCCCCATCCCCCTTCCCCCACACTCGTTTGACGTTTTTCAAAGAATTAACGAGAACAAAATCCGTGCGTGGTAATAACAAAGCTAACTTTCTATCAATCTATCAACCTAAACTGCTACTTTATTTCCTTTCTACGTCATATTTCAAGCACCAAAATAATTATAAACTGTTTCGGTTGAAAAAAAAAAAAAAACCAAAAAGAGAAGGATATTTATTATACCAGATAAACGACACTAACGTTTAAATATTCCAATTTTTATGACTACCCTCTGACTTCCCTCACCCTTTCCAGTTATGAGATGGTAATTCTTTAACGAATCAACAAATTCGAGAAGATCCATTTCTACGAGCTTAAAACAAATTTAATCTATACAATTAATATTGAAAGAAAAAAATCAATATAACTTTGGAATGAAAGATTGTAAAGAGGTGGGAGGTCGGGAGGGTGTAAAGGTGCCATAAAAGTTACGTAGATAACTTATGTTAGTATGAAATTGGTATGAGACTCTAATACTCTTAGCAGTTAGTTTCTTTATATTTTTTTTCACAACGATTCGGCAAGCTTGACGGACATTGGCTCGATGCCATTATCATTCGGAGGAACGTCCTCGCATAGTCAGCTCACAAACTACCTCTCAACCATCTAGTAGTCACCTCATCCTCCTCCTCTTCCTCCACAGAGAGTGATATACCGATTTAACTTTCTCTCTCTCTCTCTCTCTCTTGGGGTAACCAAAACCGAGCTAAGGAAAAAAAAATAGTTGGAAAAATCTTCTTCGAAGTAGCCGACCGACACCTTTGCGATTCTAAACTCGCGCGGTGCAGTGCAGTGCAGTGCAGTGCACTGCACTGCACTGTCCTCATCTGACTTTTCCGGCTTTTATTTTCTCTTTGTTCCCTAGTGTCTAGTCTTCTTCTTCTTCTTCTTCTTCTTTACCGAGCCTTCTACGACTAGATTGGATTGATTACACGAGTGTCCTACGTCATTCGATAGTCTCGTTCATTACTTTTCAACATTTCACCTCTAGACAGGTATAAAAGATTATGCCAACTCTACGTGTTAATTCGTGTTATTTTGTACAAAGTATACTTCTTTGTTTTTTTTTTTTTTTATTTGACCGATCTATTTATTCAATTATATTATAGGTGTTAAGTGGTATCGATAAAGAAAGAGAGAGAGAAAATAAAAGGATTATTCTTTTACAAGATCTCTCCTTGTAGTGTAATATAAACGTTACATTGTTGTTAACTTCGGTCTGTTAAAAAAAAAAAAAAAATAGGTCGTTTCTTTTCTTTTTTGTTTTTAACGAAGTATTTGCTATAGGAAACGTCATTAGTATTCCATATCGAGGAAAAGGGAATAGTAAAAGAACGTTGTCTCGGAAAACTTTAATGAAACCACATGCATATATGTAATACCTATATATCCACAATTTATACGAGATTTTTCTTCGTACTACGTACACGTAAGTGACGACCTCGATGTTGAATTAATTAATAGATTCGGATGTTATTTGAATTTTGTATAAATAACATTTTCTTTTACGGGACCACAATAAAAATCAAATATGTTTTTGGGAATGTTATTTTGTAATGATAAAATTTAACAGGGAACTTGGACATGAAAAGAAGTAGAACTTAGTTTGATTGAGTTGGACGTTTCGTCCCTTTATTGGGACTTCTTCAGCAACTTAATCTTTAAAGTTCAGCGTGTTTTTTCTTTAATTCGACATACATTTTTCTTTTTGTTAATATTCCAAACACAACACATTTAAACTTCGTTAATTCGATTATTATTATTTAAAGTCCTCAACAAATTTTGTAATTTCTCTCTTTTCCTAAATCGAGAATACCCTATCTACTTTGTTCTTTTTTTTTATTTTTTCTTTCGGTTACAAATGCATCCTAATAAACATTTGATTTATTATTTAACGTAGTTTCAGTTTATTACCACCGGTAAGATCGTTAAAGTGAACGAATAATGTTGGATATTTAAAAGAATTGGCTGGCTCAGCAATGTTATGCGAATAACAAGAAAATGCATTCCCCCACACTAGATCGAAATTGTTTCGTTAGCCATAGTCTATGCTCTATGCTATGATACTACTACCGTTACGCCTATGTCACGTGCTATTTCGAATAGTAAAAGTTAACCGTGCCAAGGCATGCTCTACCACTAGACAACGACAATTCCATTTTAATATCATGAATATTTCCAGATCCGAATTCTTAGAACTTTTCGCCTTAACCTTCTTTTTATTCTTCCCAATCCCCTGCCCCCTGCCAACTCCCCCCCCTCCTACTTACTCCTTTCATTGATCATTCTCGAATCAACAAAAATGTAATTTAATTTTCTCGAAACAAAACAGAAAATGGACTTACACTACTTTTAAAACAAATAACCGGACCAAATAATGATTTTCATATGAATTTTGTATTATCTCATAAAAAAACCGGTACCACACCAAAACCACTACCACCACCATCCTTTTTCTTTTCTTCTATCTGAAATAAACAAAGTTTTCTACTACGTTATCCGTGTTACAACATTTTCAAACATGCTAGTTAACTTTCTTTGACGTCTTTTTTTTTTTTCTTCTCTCTTTTCTCTCTCTCTTCTTCAGGGATGCTCATCGCCACTGGTTGTGAAATTCGCTGACACGCAAAAGGAAAAGGATCAAAAAAGAATGCAACAAATTCAAGCGAATCTCTGGAATATCGCGGGAGTCAACATGACGCCGCATTACCTGACGACGGTCCGTATATCTTTAATATTTAACACGATGTACCCTTTTTACTACGAATCAACGATTCCATTTGCATCGAGAAACGAAATAACTTTTCCATAAATTCGCGATAGCCGAACTTAAAAAACATTTCATAAAGTTTCGCGAGAGAGAGAGAGCAGACTTCTTTTATTTCTTTTTTCTCTCTCTCTCTCTCTCTCTCTTACTTTTTCATCTTACGTGTGTAACATCAACAATCTGTATTAGATGCATCTGCATTTGCACATCATACATATGCATCTAATGCAGATTGTGAACAACAAAATTGTAACTCGCTAAAAAAAAAATCAAACAAAAAGAAATAATTGATTTAACCATGATCCTTGGATCGATCTATCGTACGATTATTTATGATTATACTAATCCGAAAAGAAAAAAAAGAAAAAAAATAAAGTAGGAAGAAAAACAAGAGATACTACTCGGATAAATTATAAAACGATCTTAAAATAAACATATTTCTTTTACTCGTCGGGTTTTGTTTTTCCAGAGCGACGCGCATACGTTAGCACCTACGTCGTTGCAATTATTGCAACAATTGCAGGCGACAACGAGTGCGGCTACCCCGGTAGCTGCAGGTGCAGGAGCTAACGCTCTCTCGAGTGTTCAGCATCAGCTGTTATTGCAGCAACACCTTGGCCTCGGTGCCGCCACCCCCGCACACGCGGCCCCACCTGCCGTACCAAGTCCACCTGAAATTAGTCCTGCCAATCTCCAGGGTCTGGCAACTTTGGCGTCCCTCGGTAACTCCGCTGGTGAGTACGGTCAGTGTCCACAATCATCACTTTTTATTTGATTAATAATTTGATTAATTTGATTATTTTTCCCTATCATATTTGGCACGATCCAAAATTTTCCAAATTTTATCTCTGTCTCTTATTATCTCATATATTATTTTCTCTTTCATATAATAACCCTCTTAACCTTTTAGATACGGTTTAATTTTGCGTGTGGCTATTTCTCTGGACGCCAGGGTTTGACGTGAACAACGGTATAATTGATATAAACACTGCAAAGTGTGGCGGGCAATTTCGTTCTGTGCATGTGAACACTCAAATGAAGTATTTGATGATTAAGTCATAATTTTTTAAAAATATATATTACACATACTTTAACTATAACATTCCACTTTAATAACTAATAATATAATTGAGTATGATAGATTTTGAAATATGGTACAATACATAAACCTACGTCAAAATTTTCACATTGATAACGAGATCTTCGCCTTGTATCGTTTTTGGAACACACTATACAATTTCATAACGTTTTTTTAGAAAACAACGAAAAGCCACTATAGTGGCGCGTCGTTCAGAGAGATGACATACACGAAAGCCACTATAGCGGCGCGTCGTCCTGAAAAATTATATCCGCGAAAGCCACTATAGTGGCGCGTAGTATCTAAAAGGTTCAAATTCGAATTTTATTACCATTCATCGTAGATATTTCAAATGTCATCATATGACAACGGTATGCAAAAAATCCAAATGTGGTACTACCTGTCTCTTTGTAATAATAAGATTCAACATATTTTCATAGTCTTGGGAATCATGCCGTAGTCTTATTCAACTTGATACGCCACTTAAATGTAATTATTAAATGTAATTATTAAAAGTAGTTTGATATAGGTAACGTGTTTACCGTGCATCACGATTATTCCTACTACTACTGCTGTTGTTAAAGAAAAAAAAAAAAAAAGAAAAAAGCTGATGGTCATTCGATGACGTATTCGTTTAGAAACGTGGAAAAAAACGTTCCTCTGTTAGTTACGAAACACAAAACCTTTTGACATTGTACTTACTTACTTACTTACTTACTTACTTAACGTACACGTGCACTTATACACCGGTTATCGTATCTCTTTTTTTCCTCGTCGTTTACCTAACACACTTTTTTCCCCAATTAATTGTTCTTTTCTTTCTTTTGTTTCTTTTGTTTCTAATTACGATTTATCCTTTTTTTCCGGATAACATTTTTTACACGTTTTTTCTTTTTTTCTTTTTCTTTTCCTTCTTTATTTCGTCGGAAAAATTTAACCACGAATTTTTATACGAAATTTCAGCAAACGCCGGGGTCTCACCGATGAGTATGCAAAATCTTGTCACTTTGGCAGCCATGACTGGCGGAAACGGCAACCTTCAAGTGTCGCCAACGAGTAAGTATACCGTATATTATTACGCAAGATAGCGTGTGCTTTATTAAAGAATTTTTATTACCCGTTAGAAAGAGAGAAAGAGATAAAAAAGAAGTTGTTGTGTTGGATAATGTCATCCATTGTAATTTGTTTCTTTCGTGCAAAGCCGATGATGACTGTATGTATTCATCTTTAACTCAAAAGATAAAAGAAATAAAATACGTAATAATAATGAGAAACTTGATAAAAATATGAGACGAATAAAAAACAAAAAAAAAAGAACAAAAAATAAAAGGAGAATACATGCCGTCAAATTGGCGGTGTGGTAGGCAGGAGGAGGAGGAGGGGGGGGTTTGTTTGCAACATTATTATGCTTCTTTTACAAATGATTTAACACATTTTGTCGCGAGATTGCAAGAGTAAAGAAAATGAAAATAAATTAGATGAAGAAAGAAAAGTCGCTTAAACCATCGTTTAAATCGTTAATCATTCGCATGTGCATTAATTATAATAATAATTCCAGAAGAGAATAGGTGAAAACTGTTTAAGCTTTAATAGGTATGCATGGAAACTCAAATTTCAAAATGCCCGGAGTGTGAGCGAACAGCAAATACCTTTGTAACGTTTATATGTATTAACGTTATACTTTAACCCCTTCTCCCCCTGCTCCCCCTTCCCCCCGCTCCTCCCCCCTGTCCTCACGTATTCGCTTATTGTATACTCTAGTAGTTAACGTATCTGAATTTGGTGTGCATAGCAATATGTACATATAAATGTATACACGTACCAATGTAAATTAGCATAAAATCGATGAAACCATTGATTGATCGGTGGTGTTCGATGTTGTAAAAAAAAAAAAAAAAGAAGGAAAAAAAAAGAAAAAAAAAAAAGGATCCAATCGATCTTTCTCAAACTTAAACAAGATCGAAATTTTCCAAATAATAATAATAATATTCTCGGATAAATTTTGTTTCCCTATCGTAACTAACGTCGTCGCTTTGCTAATATCGTGAACGTGTTCTGTGTTTCAGCGTTAAGCGGACTGGCGAATTCGACAGCAGGTATGTCGTTATGTACGTGTCCCATTGGCTGGTACAGTATTAACAATTACTAAATTAATTTCGATCATACCAAGGACTCGCCCCCCTCGCCACCCCAACCCCTTAACTCGAACAGCGGTCTGATTTGCCCATTTCGCTTATTTAATAGTACATACATATCTATACACACACGTATATATAATATATATAGAAACATACTACCAACACCATCAACACCAACACCATCACCACCATCACCAACACTTCCCGAATCTAGTATTTCATCTTTGTTCACGTTTCAATTTCCACGTTGAACTATCTCGTGAATGCGTTGAATATGGGCGTTACGTGAATATACGTCGATTATTATTATTATTATTATTATTATTATTATTATTATTATTACGACTATACTAGGGGATGCCAAAAACGAATATTTCAATCTAATCGTATTTAATGGAAGAAATTGAATTTTCCTAAATTCATGAAATTATCGATAGCAATGACAGGTGGGTGGTGTGCGTTTATAGACTACCGAGAAACCGCGTGAACGATTACTGTCGAATTGCTGACCGTGTTACCATATTCACATTATGACCTCACAATCATCATTGACCTAATAATTCATACAATATGAATAGCGTCATTATTTTACTTTCTTTTACAAAAGATTGATTTTGATTTTTTTTTTATGTAGTATTACGTGGAGGCCAAAAATTCAATCCTATTCTTTTATTTTTTTTTTTTCTTTTTAATATAATATACATAAATATATTATACACACGTACACGTATTACACACGAAATAATTCTAATCTATCAATTGAAATATATAAAGAATTCCTGAAAGTATTTTAACGATAGACAACTTTTTTTTTCGTGCTTAGCTGCCCTTCTCGGGAAGACAGGAAGTACAGGTGAGAATTAATTAAACGAAAAACGATATTCTCTCATTCGTTGTTCGTCTATATCTATTTCTTCGTTGGTTTGCTCGAATAATCCTTCTTCTTTTCCTTCATATAATGCATATTTGCTCGTATTATTACAATACTTCTTAATTTATCCTGTATACTACTATAGAAACCCATTTTGTCCTAGATTTTTAACCCGTTCTGCTGTTCTATTTTATTTGTGTGCAAATTTATATAATTCTTACCCCCTTACCCCCCCCCTCACCCGCCCGCACTTATCGCTTTTATTTTCTCGTCGACGACAGTGGGTGTATATTAATGGCATATTATTTACGAATATAAAAAAAAAAAAAAAAAAAAAAAAAAAAAAAAAAAAAAAGGAAGAGAAGAAAAAACCAAATTCATCTTTTGGCCTAAAAGTGAACGTTCAAATAAACAATCATACGAATTTGTGTAATTTTGAAACAAAGTTTTCCAATAACCTGCAATATACCATCATAATATATCACCTATATTTTCAAATTGTAATAACAACTTATTAATCCGAAGGATATTTTATATATAAAAATATATATATGATGTTCTATATATATAATACATACAAACGCACACATATATATATGATTACATGGTAAATATTTATTCGAAATGTACAGTCATGAACGTATTTAACTTGTACAAGCTTATTGCAATTAACGAATGCTCAACGTACATCGAATTAATAACCCATATTTTTTTTCTATGTGTAAAAAAAGAAAAAAACCATAGACCAATAGTAATCAAAGTAGAAATAGAATGTCGTATGTGTATCATATTTTACGACTAATCCGATATATGTATATAATAGAGTGTCCCATGAGTATTCGTACTCAGACTGTCAATTTAAAACAATTGATATTTGCTTTTGCATTGTAATGTTTATCAATTCAATTTGAAAAAGTTGAATAATCCTAAAATATTATTCAATAATATGTAGAAGAAATTTTTCAAACTACGCGTATTACAATCGAATATCAATATTATTTTATATATTTATTATTATTATTATACTTTAATGTAATATA
>NW_014569665.1:58216-59336 GCF_001313835.1 Polistes canadensis | reverse complement strand
AAAAAAAAAAAAAAATGAAAGAATACAGAAAGAGTGTAGAATTGCTGCCCAACGCTTAGTAACTGTAAAACGTGCAGTACACTCCGTCATGCGCTATTCCAGTATTTTTAGCCGTCCATCTGGTTCACTTCCGAGCGAATAAAACGATTCTGTGCCGATGCACCAGGCAGCCAGACAGGCAGGGCCCCGTGTCGTTTATTCGAACGAGTAATCTACATGGACAATTTAGATAAAGCTACTACTACTACTACACCTAGCTTCAGTAAAAGAGAAATTATTGTGTTCGTGAAATAGTCTGTCGACTTTCGAGATGTATGCTTCGTCTTTTTGAAAAAAAAGAAAGAAAAAAAAAAGGAACCCCCGAAAGAAAAGTTTCGCAACAAAAATTAGTTTTCGTCACAATTTTTCTATTTTCGCAAGAGGACGAAACGTAACTCAAAGAATTGTCGAATGAAGAACGTAAAAAAGTATAACCTGTCATGTTCTTCACGACTAAGATCGAAGACAATGATTATAGTGATATTATCGTATATTATAATACTCACTATGACACATCCGTTTAATAGAATTTTATTATTTCAGGGTTCCCGGCATTCACGGCAGCAGCAGCCGCAGCAGCAGCGGCTGCACAAAATTCGAGTTTCAATGCCGCGGGCAAGCAGATCGAAGGACCGGAAGGTGGTAACCTCTTCATTTACCACCTACCACAGGAATTTAGCGATACCGATCTCGCTTCTACCTTTCTACCTTTCGGCAATGTCATATCCGCCAAAGTTTTCATCGATAAGCAGACAAAATTGAGCAAATGCTTCGGTAAGTTAAGAATTCCCACGTAGTTCAGAATTCAAATTCTCTTCTACTACGAGAAAATTCTTTAAATAATAATAATAAAATATATAATATCATATATATATATATATATGTTACCGTCAAAAAAGCTGGAAATCAGTCATTGCTAGTAATTTCTCGGTATTACTATGAATGCATTTGCTAAAAGTATAAAAAATATTTGCCGAAACTTTTCAAAGAAATGGCAAAGTAGGAAAAATTTGCAGCATCTCATTCTCCGACATTTTCTTAACTTTACATGCTAAATTTATAACTCGATATGGTATTCTAC
>NW_014569665.1:57504-58199 GCF_001313835.1 Polistes canadensis | reverse complement strand
TACTTTAATTTAATATAAGTTTCATTAAAATCTATTCACTTTTAGTCTAAAAAATATTTACCAAAACTTTTCAATTTCCGACTTCGTCTGAAGGCTCTTTGCATTCATAGTAATGCCAAGGAATTACTATCAATGACTGATTTCCGGCTTTCACAGTAATATATAAATATAAAATATAAATTTTGTAAGAAATTAAACACGGACTAATTGTACATACAAAATTTACATTAAATTAACACTCGCGAATTACGTAATATTTAATTTTTTTTTTCAAAAATAGACTTGCATCATCACTTTCAAAATAAACGGTCCAATTATAATTGAACTTGTGTTATCGATTTAATTCAATCTAAAATATAAATCAATTAATATATATATATATTTTGTTGTAAAAATTTCCACAGGTTTCGTATCGTACGACAATTCGGCTAGTGCGCAGGCAGCGATTCAAGCGATGAATGGTTTCCAAATCGGCACGAAGCGATTAAAGGTTCAATTAAAAAGATCCAAGGATGCTTCTAAGCCGTACTAGGTTGACATCATCCTCGAACGTTCGTAGGTAGATACCAAGGAACACTTGGATGATAATAATCTTCTACAGCTTTTTTCTTACTATATCGTTTTTTTATAGCTAAATCTTTTATAGTTTTATTTTCTTCTCTCTCATAATATATATATATATATACACACACACA
>NW_014569665.1:53393-54898 GCF_001313835.1 Polistes canadensis | reverse complement strand
AAAAAAAAAAAAAAAAAAAAAAAAAAAAAAAACTGAAAACAACCAACGTGCGATTACTTCTTACGCGGGATTTTTTCGACTTCTCAGGCAAGACAGGGCCGCCGTTACGATTCGAAGGAGCTATCGGAAAACAGTATTTCTTCCCGTTCGGAAGACCGTGCAACCACACACGTACGATCCTCTAGTCAAACAGTATTTATAGAAGAAAATCAAACGTTACGATAATAACGTACGGTGTCCAAGAAACAACGACTTACCGGCGTCGCTCGGTCGTATCGTTTATTTCACTTATAGATCAAAGCTAGGTTGTTCTCCTTCTCCACCCTTCATTCCCAAAACAAACTACTCAACCCCCTTTTTCATTCACATTACCACCACCACCACCACCACCACCACTACCGGGCTACCACCAAATCTCCTTCTTCATTCTAACGAAGCTGTGATAATCGAAAAGACTTGGATTTTCTTTGAAGTTACTTTTTGCTCTTTTTCTTTTTTTTTCTCTTTTTTTTTTTTATGATCGAATAATTAAGTATCTCGTCCTTTTTAAAATTATTTACTTTCTGTTTATTATATCGTATACATGTATATATATATATGCATAAACGTACTAACATGAACTTACGTATAACTTAGCTTTCTCTATCTTTTATATATATATATATATTCCGTCCTATTTTATATAATATATATTTTTTATATTTATATCAACGTGTATTTTTTAATCGTTTCGTTTCGTTTCGTAATCTATATACACATATGTATACTTACATACATATATCTTTATATATAATATATATATATATATATACGTAAATGGAATTAACATGATCCGCGTTTGTTATCGCGTTATCAAGAAAAATTCAATAATATACATTGCAAATGTGATTTCAATATTATAAATTATATGACACCCAGGAACGTACTTAATTAATTATTCCCAGGACTTATACACGCGCGTATACTTTTTATGTATATATATAAAAAAAAAAAAAAAGAAAAAACAAAAAAAAAAGACGAAAAAACTAAAGTATCAAATCTTGTAAAACAAATCACCTATCACGATCACCTTCACTTATATATATATATTTGTCGTTAATTGTACATTTATCGTACCAAAACGCGCTTTCGATGTTTGTTCCTTCGACTTGCGAAGGTACAACGAAAGGTATACTTTTCTTTCCTTTCATTCAAAGCTCCCTTATCTGCCCCCCTGGCCCTCCACCACCATCTCCACCTCCTCCTCCTCCACCTTCCTCTTTTCTAAGTTGTGTAATCAAACTCGTTTCGTTGCAAAAGGCTGCCAGTTTAAAGCTTTCTGTGCTAACTCCGTTGCACAAAGTGAAGTTACGTACGTGAAGTTTACTAACAGACATACACACACACATACACTGACACTGACACATTCTACGCTACATATACGGCTTTGTAGACAACTATATACACGAATACATATATACAGACACATATATATATATATGTATATATATATATATATATATATA
>NW_014569665.1:44262-51653 GCF_001313835.1 Polistes canadensis | reverse complement strand
GTCAGTCAGTCAGTCAGTCAGTCAGTCAGTAAGTCAGTGAATCAGTCAGTCAGTCTCTCGATCGGTCTCTCTGTGTCTGTCGGTGCACTGCTCGTATAAATGGAACGACAAAAACAAAAAAATTACGCAAATATCCCATCTTTTTTCTCTCTTATGATTAAACTGGCAGCATCAGTGTTCCCCCAAGAAAGAAAAAGAAAAAGAAAAAGAAAAAAGATTGTTTTGGCAGATAAGCAAGAGTAAATTTATCTCTCGCACAACACCCACCACGCACGCTCTCTTTCCATTCTTATCAATTAAACTATGGTTCTACTTCTAAGAGTAAAAAATAAGAGAAAGAGAAAGGGAAAGAAAGAAAGAGAGAGAGAGAGAAATAATAATAAAAGGGATTAAACTCAATTGTGTGCCTGCTCTGCCTGCGAATTAAACGCGGCCAATCATCGTTCGCGATTTTTTTAAACGTGCTGGCTCGGATAGAGACAAAATAAAGATATAAAACAGAGAAACAGAGAGAAAGAGAGAGAGAGAGAGAGAGAGAGAGAGAGAAAGTTAAAAAAATAAAAAAAAGAAGGAATTCTCGTCGTTGATTCATCGAGACGTTATTTCTTGAGCTAGTACAAAGTGTATTATTCTACCTGGGTACAAGATAATGAAGAGGAAGTGAGAAGAATAAGAAAATTAATAAAACCAACATTCGACCAAGAAGAAAAAGAAGAAAAAGAAGAAGAAGACGACAGGATTTATTAAAATAACAGGGGGAACATCGAATTTCGTGAGATAAGAGAGAGACCGAAATGAAACCCGAGCGCGTATTATTAATCGGTGTTATAATAATTCGTATGTGTGAGAAGAAAAAATCAAAAAAATCTGCGATTAAATTTCTTCCTCTCGTCTATTAAAAATGGTCCATATGTCAAAATTCAAACATTATTATCTTAATGTGATTAAAACCGTGAAGAAAGAGAGAGAGAGAGAGAGAGATCATCGAGTTGTCGTGACCGTGATAGATTTCGGACAAAAATCTATGTGGACTCCCCCCCTCAGCCCACTCAACACTGCTACTTGGAAAAGGATAAAATAAATAGAGAGTAAAAACAACAAAAGTTATTAGAAAAAGAAATCGGGAAGAAACGCGATTGATTATAGGGTGCAACACTTTGCGAGGAAAAAATACATTAAATATATATATATATATATATATTATATATTATATATACATATATATTATTATGTATAAATTAAAAATCATTGACTGAGATTTATTTTTATCGGCTCACTGTCGGGGTCGCTGGTGTCTGTCGAATACACCTGTTTGTATACATACGTGCCGGCAATTTGGACATACTTAGATAGATAATAGATGTGTAAAGAATTAAAAAAAAAGAAAACAAAAAAAAAAAAAAAAAAAAAAAAAAACCAAGCGCAACCATAAGAAAAATTATATAAATTTAAACGAAAGAAAAAAGAAATAAAAAGAAAAGAAAAGAAAAAAAAAAGAAAGAAAGGAGAAAGTAGGTTGATTGAGTGATTGTGTAAGGGTAGATCCAAAAAAAAAGAGAAAAGAAAAAAATAAAGGGGGTAGGGGATGAAGATAGACCAACATTCAAAATAATGTCGAGTCTTCGTTTTGGATTATTTGATGATGTGCAAGAGAACTTGTTGTGTTGCGCGTTATGTATTCAAATATTTGTGAATATACCAAAAATCAAGATGATGAAGATGAAGAAAAAGAAGAAGAAGAAGAAGAAGATAAAGAAAGGAAAGAAAATATATAACACACACACACACAGACACACATACATAAATTACATATTTAAACAATTTTACACGAATTTACATACACTCTAACTTACGCGTAAATACAAGCACACGCATACTCTAAATGACGAAAGATAAATGAGATGTAGTGGTAAGTTGTTGTAGATCAAAGAACAAGAGATATGTAAGTGACATTTTGTAATTGACTTTTGTGATAAGACTGTATCATATTACGTAGGACCGAACTAGGAATCGCTTTTTAAATGATAAATAAAAAAGCCGTGCAATTAAAAAAGGGCCTGATAGGGAAAAATAAATAAAACAAAACAATACAATACAATAAAGAAATACGACAGTTAGAGCGAACGAATAAAAAATGAAATAAGGTGTGCGGGCAATCGAGAAACGTTCAAGTATCGTTCGATTAAATTATTATCGATCATCGTCGAGAGTTCGAGATCTCGTAACTTGTATTAAAAATTTTTTGACCGCTCGCGAAAAATTGAACCCAATATTAGGCGCATTGTTTAAGACAAATTTAGAATCGTCAAGATATAAAACCATTCGAGAATATGAGCTGATCGAGAGATTAAAGTATAATTAAAATATCTTTTAAAAATTAAATAAATAAATATGTGTGTGTAAATAAGGAATGAAAAAAAAAAAAAAAAAGAAAAAAAGAAAAAAAAAGGAAAGAAAGAAAAAAACAAGACCAAAAGTTAAAATAAATATTTTTAAAAAAAAATTCATGAGCGCGTCTAATTAAGGGTTAATTAAATTAAATTAAATTTAAATAAAAAAATTAAGAGATAAATTATTCGATATCGAGAACACAATTAGTAAACGACACGTTTCTTATTCGATTACGCTCTCGCAACAACAATTCGAAAACGAAAAATATAATCAAGAAAAAGATAACAAAAGTGATGACGATAACGGATTGGCGGGCACCACACCCCCTAATCTTCACGTTGTTGTTTGTCCGGCGACTTTTTCTAAATTAAAATTCGCACCAATTTTTTTGCGTTTCGTTTTCCCCTTCAGCCAATTCAAATCTTTTCCCTAACGCGCGTTTTACGAATGATCATGTGAATGTTTTAAATGTGCATTTGCGCAAACGCGCTCGCATATATATATATATATGTATATATATATATATATATATATATATATATATGTATACAACGTACAAGAATATTTTTAAAAAACATACACAGATACAGATACAATTTATATGCGTGAAACCAAATGAGCGGAGCATCCAACAGCGTGTCTCTAGAATTATTTTTTAAGAATATCAAATATAACGAGAGAGATGACATGCGACGACATCACAGAGAGAGAGAAAGACAACGCAAACATTTAACGCAAAACAAGAACAACAACAAAATAAAATAGAATAAAAATACAAGGAAATAATATGATATGAAATATTTGAAATCGCTGTGATGCTTCGCGTTAAGTTACCAAAGAGGTGTCTTTAATTAATCAATGTACTTATGCCAAGGCTAACGATTAATCTACACGTTGATCGACATGATGACTAACACACAAAGTGAGAACTAAATCGAGCACGCGTCGTCTTGTTTGTAATATTTCTCACCTCCTTCACTTTTAAAACTTACACGTTTACACGAAAAACACAATACTAAGGATAGATATAATACACCTACACGAGAAACTAAACTAGAGCCTAGTCAAAAAAGTATCGTTTGCGGTCGTTAATATCGCCTATTATAACACACACACACATATATATATATATACATATATATATATGTTGTTGGTGTCATCACGATGAAAATCCTGGCACAAGCGTTTTTATTAATGTCCGTGCTAATTATGTTTCTTCGGATCACTATTATCGTTATGTCCATTTTTACCGCGCTGCTGATTAACGTTGTTATTATTATTATTAATTATATAATTAATTAATTAATTAATTAATTAATTATTAGATATATACTATTTTATTTTACCATTATTATTATTATTATTATTATATTATTATTATTATTGTATTATCATTAATCGCTACGAGAGGGATTATTGATTATTATCGATATTGTGTAAGTAACTACAATCATTTATTATCCACGTATATGTATTATCGACACTTAAAGTTGCAACGATGATAGCAATTATCCTCGGTCCTTCTGTGTACACACGTCGGACCTTAGTTTAATTAATTTCACTTAATTAATATTTGGCAGTGTCGGCACAAGTCACGACGCATATCAGGCAGGTTACTTCTACGTATAAGAAAAAAATGCGTTTTCGCAAAAGGAAAATATATTCGCTAGAATTGACTATGTTATTTTAAAAAAAAAAAAAAAAAAAAAAAGGAAAAGAGAGAGAAAGAAACAAAGAAGAAGAAGAAGAAGAAGGGGTTTAAAAAACAATTCAAGCGATATAATAAGCTTGTGTTAATAATTATTGGCGTATTTTCCTTTAGCGTGCGGAGACTTACATAAACAATAACAGCGATTTTTACCGAAACGAATCAAAAAATGGAATTATCGTAAGCGTTTACTTGATCAATGTACTTAATTAACGTTTCGAATGTCCGAGTTCTCGACAACTGTGTGTGTGTATTTTTTTTTTTTTTTCTTTTTCCCTCTATTAGATTGTATTATACTTTACGAGAAAAAAAGAAATCTTATGGCAATTAGAAAGATCTTTTTTAAACGGCCGGTATTAAAAATAATCCGTAATTTTTTCTTATCTATCGTGTTAAACAACAAATTTCTATATTAATCGTACGCGGTGTTCACGAGTTTAAAGAAAAGAAAAGAAAAGAAAGGAAGAAAGATAAACAAATTATAAGTAGAGAACGAGGACTAAACGCAATTTCGTTAGGCTTATTCTCTGATAAAAAATAAAAATTAAGAGAAAGTCTAACGATCGTCATCATCATCATCATCATCATCATCATCATCATCATCATCGGTAAATCTGTCGAAGTTATGCGAAATATCGTTACTTATACACAGCTTTTTTTATCATGGCACATACACGAGCAAATTGGCCTTATAATTAATTAACAGCTCTGTTATTAGTACATATTATTATGATTATTATTATTATTATTACTATTAATTATTATTAATTATTATTAGGCAACTTTACACACAACACACAACTATCATATATATGGCATAACGTTAATTTTGTTTGAAAGCTAGAGTTATTACCTCCTATAACACACACTATCGTTACCGATGAGTATATCTCGTCTTTACACAACCACTACCCCCGGTTATAACAATATTGTTGTATATTACTTTATATCACACACACACATGCGTTCCTTCGATATAATTTTTTTTTTCTTTTTCTTTTTTCTGCCCCCTCTTTATCTCGTTTAATTTTTTTTTGTTCTTTTTGCACATTTCTTCCCTTTACAGAATATTCCTTTTGGTTTTGTTTAGATATTATTTTATTTTATTTTATTTTATTCTATTTTTTTTTTTCGTATTATTATTTTCTTCCTTCCTTTTTCTTTCTTAAAAAGTTCTGTATCGTGTCCCATGCCGGCGCCACCACCACCACCACCACCACCACGTGTGTTTATTTACTTTATTCTTTTCGGTGCTCAAATTACATTGTACATTTCATTGCGTGTACTTTATTTCGTTTTTTTTTTTTTTTTTTGTTTAAATGCAATCCGTATTACTAATTGTGAGAGACGAAAGAGAAAAAAAAAGAAAAAGAAATTAATATTCGATCGAATCGATTAAAAAGTAATATTTGCGAAAATTGTTTACGTGATATACTTATGCATGTATATAGTAGTATCCTATTATCTCTTCGTAAATTACTTTGATGCGAACATTTTAAGGGAGAAAAAGAAAAAGAAAAAGAAGAAGAAGAAGAAAAAAAAGAAGAAAAATAAGAAGAAAAAGAAGAAGAAGAAGAAGAAGAAGAAAAAGAAAATATGTCTTTCGAATAGAGAAAAATTTTATAAGCGTACAAATCGGTCCCAACGTTTTTGTTTTTGTTTTTTTTTTTTTTTTTTTTTTTTTTTTTTTTTTTTTCTTTTTTTTAAGAGTTTATTGTCTTGCATGCAAGCGCGCGCGCCCTAACCCGACGTTCGTATCGAAGTAATTTGTGGGTTTTTTTCTTTTCTTTTTCTCGATGGCATTCACAAAAAAAAACATACAACAAAACAAAACAAAATATGCAGATCGATCGATTAAGTTTTTTCCCATCGGTCTCGCGTCCTTCTATTATTATCATTATTATTATTTCAAACGAGATTTTTAGCGCTAATCTCTCTCGCTGTGAAATTAAATAAAATTTAGCAAATCATATTCTAGCGAGAATCATTTCAATCGTAATTTGCAAATAACAAAACGTATTCATTTTTTGAATTCGTGCAATGAGACGTTTGTTTCCGTTCGTTGTTAATTATGTTTATTTCGTTATGCGTTGCATTTGTGTGTTCGAACGGGAATATAAGAGACAAATAGATTATAAATAAAATAAAATAAAATAAAAAAAAAAGAAAAGAATGAGACAACAACAAAAATCGATCGATCTGCATAAATTCGCTTCGTGCGTGTCGTATGATATATCTCACGTGCGTATGTGTATATGTTTGTGTATACACACTTGATGTGTGCGTATATATATATATATATATATCAAAGATGTGGATATTACTTCTGTTTCATTTTTTTTTTTTTATATATATATTTTTTCTTTTTTTTTTATATGTATGCGCGTATTTATATATGCGGATAGGATAAATGTAACACACATTTTCACATGCGCAAATCCGTACGTTTTTTTTTTATTATGTTCCGACATTCACGCGATATATATATATATATATAATATATATATATATCTTTCATCCTTAATTTTATTATTTCGTTTATTTGCCAACAAAATGCAAGAGAAAAAGTGGCAGGCAAACAAAAAGAAAAAAAAAAAAAAGGAAAGAAAGAAAAAAAAGAAAAAAAAAAAGGGGAAAGAAAAAAAGAAAAAAAGATATATAAGTAAGAGTATATAATTTTTTTCGAATATTGTCGTACTTTAATTTCTTTGATTTCTTTTTCCAGTCGGACACACTGCGCGATTAGCATGTGGCATATGTTGAAATAACAATATATATATATTTATTTTGTTGGTTTAATTTTTATTCGCTTTATTGCCAAGCCCTTATCCATCCATCCGCCTCCTCCCCAACCCCCCCCCAGCTCCCACGCCTTCCTTTAAGATTCTCGTGTTTTGGCTGTATCATCATCGGCATAGAAATAATCGTTTAGGCTTTTTTTCGATATGCTATTTTTGTTAATTCACCACCTTATTATGCGTGATATTTAATTGCATATTCGTTCAAATCAAAAATTCGACACAATTGTGTTTCCTTTATCGCAAATTATTTACATTGAAAAGAAGAAGAAAAAAAAAAACAAGAAAATATACAAAATCATATCGTTATATTGTTTCCTTGTAATCGTTTTACAAACGTATAAATTTTGTCGATACCTTCGTTGAATTCAATTTCGATTACGCAAAGGTAACAGCACAGAAAAAAAAAAAAAAAAAAAAAAAAAAAAAAAAATTTCCTTTGTTTTTTTTTTTTTTTTTTATCCACAAACGTCATTCACATTTTTCTTTTACTT
>NW_014569665.1:36968-44246 GCF_001313835.1 Polistes canadensis | reverse complement strand
AAAAAAAAAAAAAAAAAAAAAAGAGAAAGACTTTCCTTTGGTTTTTTTTTTTTGTTTAATCCACAAACGTCATTCACATTTTTCTTTTACTTTGGTGCATTTCTCACTTCTATTTATTATTCGTGCATAACGCCAAAATTATCTCTAACTATAACAAGTATTTGAAACAATGCTCTTGCATATATCATCACGTATGATATATGCAGGTTATTAATGTACAATACAAAAGAAAGAAAGGAAACAAAAAGGATGCAAAAAAAAAAAATAAAAAACGAGGAGGAAAATGGAAGAGCAAAGAACGCTGTGCGTTTTGGCGTTATCGACAACACAACCAACAACAACAACAACAACAAAAATAATACATATATATATATATGCGCGAATATGGAAACAAAAGTACGAGAAAAGGAAAACAGATTTTTGAAACAAAAGAAAAAAAAAAGAACACTCTATCTACTATGGGGAAAAAAAAAATATTTGGAATGTATTTAACGTGTTTAATGCCATAAATACTTTCTTATAAATAATAGTATAATTACAAATTTCTCTCTTCGTAAAATAAAAAAAAAAGAAAGAAAGAAAGAAAAAAAGAAGAAGAAGAAGAATGTTCGAAAAAGAACACGCGAAACGGGTGCATATTTCGGGATACCACATGCAACCCCACCTTTGAGAGACGATAATTATTGATTTTCTAAAATCACGAACTTAGAATTTTGATACATTGTATACATTTTGTATATAGAAAAAGAAATAATATGCTATGTACGTTCGATCGCTAATCTCTCTCCAATATGAATGTTAATTGTATTACTAATTTCACTCATTCTCTTTAAAACACTGTGAGATACCTAAATTCCACTGACCCAATCCCCCTTTCTTCCCCCCACCCCTACCCCCTCTCATCGAGACGCGTCTACGCAAAATCGTATCTAGGGTTGTGTACGTGACTATGTATGTATGTATGTATGTATGTATGTATGTATGTACATACGTTTAAATGTACGTCGTTCATATTCGAGGATGTACCTAAAACGCCAAATTTGAAAACAAGAGAGAAAAACCATCCCCACTCTAAAAAAAAAAAAAAAAGAAACACATAAGAAACCTTCAGGAAAAAAAGTAAACTCGATCGATGTAAATTTGAAAAAAAAAAAGTGAGAAAAATGCACCTAATACATTCTACCAAGGTTCGTATTCTTATCGCTTAAGTCGTATCAAAATGTGCAACGCGCGTTACGCGTAGGATCATGACGATATAAAAAAAAAAAAAAAGAACCGTGTAAAAGATCTGAAATAATTTTCCTCTTGCGTGGGGTGTTGCGTGTAAACCGATCCGATCAATACGATTACTTTAGGATAAGAATGCGAATCTTTTGACAAATAGAAATAAAAAAAAAAAAAGGAAAAAGAAAAAAAACCGAAAAAATAAAGGGAAAAAAAAATGAGACAGAAAAGAAAAATTATCTACGAGCGCGTAATATTATATAATTCTTTAAGAACACCTCATTCGCAAAATGTGCGTTGGAAACTCTAAAAAAAAATGTGATTTATCATTCACCTTTAGGATTATTACCAAAAAAAAATGTACAGAATATGCACAAGGAACTTATAACAATCACGTGGATAAAGAAGATGAAGAAGATGAAGAAGAAGAAGAAAAGGAAGAAGAAGAAGTCATAGGTACACTGTGTACATAATGTCATATTTAGTCGATAAGAATATTTTTTGTACGTAGTCAATTTAGAGAGTAAAAAAAGTTCTATCGCTGCATCGCGCCAACCAACAACATTTTTTTGTTTTTTCTTTTTTTTTTTTACCTTTATTTAATCGTCAACGATTGATTTTATTCAATGAGAGAAGAATGATAAATATTAATGCGAAAATTATTCTCTATAATGTGGAACGATTTCTATCAATGTTTTATTAAAAACGACACGACAATTTCGTATATTTCCCCTCCTTCTCCTCCTATAAAAAAAAAAAAAAACTGTCCATCATCACCGAATAAATTAGATTCTATTCTATTCTATTTCTATTTCTATTCGATTGAGATTTTTCTTACGAACTTACACACAAATCTGATAAGAAAGATTATTATTATTATATATTTATTATATTATTATTATTACTATTTTATATTTTTTATTTCTTATTAAATTTCTTACGAATGCTAAACTATATCTCGTATTACGTTTAATTTTTTTTCTTTTTTTGTTGTCTTCGTTAAAATCTAAGAAAGAAAATTTTAAAAATAAAAAATAAATAAGTAAACGTTTCTATCGGAAAATAATTATTGTTTTAATTTCGGTGATCGATGGTATATATGCACGTACAATCTTAAAATCTATAAACGACTTTAAATATCATCAATATGATTGGTCTAAATCTAACGATGCGATATCCTATGGTCAAAAGGGGCGATTACCTGGAGCCCCCCCCCCACCCAGTCAATGTAATTTTGTTTTATTTTTAATAAAATCATATATCTACAATTATATATTATTATTACTATTATTATTATTCACAGCTTTATACATAGGTAAGAGTAAATCAAAATCGTGGGATTTCCCATTGAAGAAAAATTCAACGCTGTATACGGGCGTGGAGGAGGGGGGGGTGGGGGGCCCAGGTAAATTTGAATATCGACCATATTTTTTCGTTCAAATATTGCACCTCGCGATTTAATCGATCAGCGATAAAAAAAAAAAAGAAAAAAAACGATACAATTGGCAAAGCGTGATAAAAATTGGAAGAAGAAGAAGAAAAAAAAAAACAAAAAAAGAAATATATATATATATAAGACCGAGTAAAAATTTATATATATATATATATTTATTTATACGCGAATAAAAAATTACATTCAATATCTTGACGTCACTTCGAAATACGTTTGATTTTTTTTTTCTTTTTTGTTTAAAAAATGGACGCGAGATTATACAGTTGTGCGATTGAGATCTATAACTCGCAAACATTAATTCCACAAAGGAATAAAAGTATGTGAAAAATGTTAATTATGTTAATCTCTTCATTAGAAATTAAAAATCGCTAAGTTTAAAAGAAATCATTAAAAAAAAAGAAAAAAAAGAAAAGAAAAGAAAACAAAAAAAAACAAATTAATCTCTCTTGTAAATATTGCTCGTACATCGAACTGTTCTTGTAAATACGGATTTCATTGTATGATGTATGATGATAAATAATGAATTTTCAACGGACCATATCATAGCGTTTGCTATATATATAATATACACAGAAAATAATTGTAACATTTTCATTTCATTTCTTTGACTCTATTTCTTCGTCGTTCTATACTCGTCTATTTCAATTTCAAAAGAAAAGTGACCATAGTCGAACACATAGAAAGAAAAGAAAAAAAAAAAAACAAGAAAAAAAAAGAAAAAGAAAATACAAAAAACTAAAGCTTCAAAACAATGAAGATATAAAAATCTTATCGAAGAGAAGAAGGAAGAATATCTTCGTTTGGTGTTTCGATAATCTTGAATGTAATAACGAGGTGTAAAGGTTAATGATCAGAAACGATCATTGGGCCACTCCTCAATCGATATATGTAGATGGTTTACGCGATTTCTAGGATAAATAGCTTACGTATATCGAAAGAAGCTACGAATCATGATGTCTCTTAAGTATAATAATATCGATCTAGATTTTATATAACGCGTACGAAAGAGAATCTGAAAGAAAGAACGCGAGATAGTAAGAGTGAGTGATATTGAAAGAAAGCGAGAGAGAGAGAGAGAGAGAGAGAGAGAGAGAAAGCATGCGAGTGCGCGTTGCAAAATACACGTTCGGCAGATTAATAAATCGTATTTTCGAGATATATTTTGTTCGTCAAATTATTCATCCCAACATCATGCTCCTTTAAATTCTTTTTTTTTTAAAGTATCAACAATTTTATCTTTTAATATTTCTCTTTAATCTAAATTTATCCTTTTGAATTTACTCTTATTGAAAATAAGAAAAACTTCAATATATTTCTTTTTACGTTTGGTAGCGTCAGGGTCTTTTTTATCGCAAATTAATTTAAAAACAGTTTGGTCATACTATGCGTATAGTATGTCTATCGATTTATAATAGTGAAAGAGAAAATAGTATAAAATCTATAAAAATAGCGCGAAAATATGTGCTCGAGTAAAAAAGGAAAGATAAACTATTAAAAAAGCTTATTAAATTTGTTAATGTAAAAGAAATTTAAAAAGATGATGTTAGATAGAAAAATGATGTTAATTTTTTCTTAAATATCACGAGTCTATTGTTTAAATTTTCTTTTATTAAATCTGTTGTTAGAATCGCATAACGCATTCAAATGAATGAAAATCGCGCCATTGATTCAAACGATCATCTTTTAAGGCCAATGCGCAAGAAGCCTTCTCATTGGTTGATATTTGTGCACGTTCAGCCAATCTCAACGAATAAATAAAAAATAATATAATCGATTATAGTATATATCACGGAAATATTTTAATAATTATTTCATATCTTTATCGAAATAATTTTTTAATAAATTTAGATATAAAAATATTCTATTTTATTTTGTTCACTATATTTCGAATGATTGCAATTAAATAAGGGTTTAGTATCGTTCACAGAATCTAACCTATAATTTGTCAAAACAAACAAATTTATTTGCTTCAATTGATTATTGTTAAATTATTTTAATATATTTAAAATGTCTCAAGTTTATGACAATTATTACAATGACTATCATAAAACTACTCAAATACAACAAAATTTGAAGTACAAAAAGAAATATAGAAAATTAAAAAGAATAGTGAAGGATACAGTTTTTGTAAGTTGAGATTCTATTTGTTACATACACATTATGCTTGAAAGATTCTTTCTTTTCTTTTTGTATATATCTATTAGACATAAACGATTATTATTAATTTAATTATTAGTAGAAAAAACATCTATGTTAACTCATGATTATAGGAAAATGCAGCGTTATGCGATCAAGTGGCACAGATGCAGGAAAATCTAATGCTTATGAAAGAAGAGAGACTTTTTCTCCTACGCAAATTATGTCAACAACAAGGAGAAATAGACCCAGGTACAATGATGGCACGATCTCAATCAAATAATCTTAATCTCCCTTCTTTCAATTCAGAATGTTCTACGCCTAAGAAGACGGTAAAGAAGAGAATTTCTATGGATGCATCGGGTATAAGACCATCAATGTAGATTATGATCTTATTATTTCTTTCAATAATGTTAATATAATATTTTATTTACAGAAACTAAAGTCAAGCCTAAACGATATAATAAAACAGCAAGAAGAGCAGTTAATTTAATACCTTTAGATGTAAACGGAAGGCCTATATTTCCTATTTCGTTAGGCGATCTTACAGTATATTCTCTCGGTGAGATTGTTACGGATAGAATTGCATATCATACAGAAGACCTTATTTTTCCAGTTGGATATTGTAGTACAAGAATATATGCTAGTTTACGCGATGTGGGAGCGAAAAGTTTATACACTTGCAAGATTTTAGATGGAGGATTAAAACCTAGGTAACAACTCATATTCATTCTATCTAATATTCTACTCCACAATATAAAAAAGTAACTTATTTAATTGACTTTTGTATTTAATAGATTTGAAATAGTCTCGGACAATGATCTTGACCAAGCACTAGTGGGATCTACTCCGGATGAATGTCATTCAAGATTATTAATAGCCATTAATCCTGCCCTTCGTTCTATAACACCAAGAGGTGCTGATTTCTTTGGTGTTTCTCATCCTACCATTCAAAACCTTATACAAAGTTCTCCAGGAACCCGTAAACTTATAACATATAAACAACAACGTTTTGAAGTATGTAAATTATAATTGTAAGCAAGTGTTAAAATTATATAAGATTTTGATTAAACTTCTTATTTTTAAATTTTTCTAGGTAGGTAAAAATCATGTTATGGAAAGAGGTACTAGTCCTATGATAGAAGAAGAGGTAGATCCAGGATTAGGATTCTCAGCTCTTCATAAACAGTATGCACTATCAAATTCTTACAGAATTAAAGAAGAACCTTCGGAACACGAACTTTTAGCTCTACAAGATTTACTCTCATGAGATTCACTCTCATTCTAAGACAAAACTAATTCATTTTAATCATTCATTTGATAATTCTGTATATTTTTATTTTTTTAAATTTAAACACACAGAATTATAAATATTATTTTCTTGGACAAATATCTTTTTATATTGTGTAACAAAATTTAACTGCATAAAATACTAGAAAGATGTATCATTATATTTAATCTATATAATATTCTATATTGTACATTCTGTATATTCTTATATCTTTGATTCGTAATAAAAATTATTCTCTATCTAAAATAATTATTGCAATTATCAAATGAACTATTATTTAATAATCAAAAATATAAACGTAATTAAATACATATAAAACCGTGCAATAATTGAGATTGTAGAATTGAAAAATATCTTTAAAATTTATGGTACATTGCACAAATATTTTTTATTAAACTGTTGTGTGCACCTTCAGAAATGCATATATATATATATAGATATATTTTAAACAGTAACAGTTATTTATGGGATTTATGAAAATCAAAACGAGTAGATGATAAATCCAACGATGATCACCTGTAACAAAAAGAAAACTATATTAATCATACAATCAAGTGATATTATAGCCTAACATACAAATCGTCCAATTCGCAGATGCACTTTTCAACTGAGTTTTTTATTTATTTTTATCAAATCTCTATTTACCGTTGTAATGAAATTAAATTTAAACGCGTGATTTTACATTTACATAAAATATATAAAAATAAAGAAATAGGAAAAGTACAAATATTAAATTACTACAAAAAATAATATCTATGAATTATTATGAAATACTTTTAAGATACATTATATAGAACAGAAAAATTGCAAATTTAATAAAATACGATCAAAATGAAAAATTATAAAGACGAAACAAGAAAAAAGAAATTAATGTAATATTCACCGAACGTTATTTAAACTTCAAAATTTAATATTACGAAAATTTTAATATTTTTGACTCTAACTAATACATATGCATCTTTAGGACGATATAGACACGAATTTGGTGTCTCAAGGAGATGGAATGGTCCATCATCTCCAATTACAACTACAAATTAATGACGAGCAATCATATAATATAATAAAATATAAAATATGACTAGAGAGCTATTCTCGAAAAGTTCGAACTTGCTGTTGAACCTTTGAAAATAACTGAATAGTCTAGTAGTTGCCCACTTGATACCACAAATTTGTG
>NW_014569665.1:34653-35528 GCF_001313835.1 Polistes canadensis | reverse complement strand
AACCTCGGACGACTCCTTTCATTAAGTTGGCTGTTCTAATAAAAGAACTGGGCTTTGAGCCACCACTTAATTGCTAGAATCTATCCGTTCGCGAATGTGGTTTGTCTTCTTGCTCATTTATTTATAATATCGAACTATCGATATATCGAAATAAATCGCGATTAGATAAACTAAGTACGAAGCAATACATGTAAGACATTTATTACATGCTTTTCTGGACGAAATCGAGTAAATTAATGCTCGATTTCACCACTACTAGCCACGAACAAAATACGTAATAAAAAAGAAAGTGCATTAATTAATTGCATTATTAATAAAATGAATTTAACCGATGAGACAAGAAAACCTATCCTGAACTAATATCATAAAACATACAATACAATATATAATGCAATATACAATTTTCATGAGTAACTTCTAGAAAGGAATTACTCATGTGCTCGTCACTAATTTATTGGAATAATTACAACCAGTAACTCGTGCCGATTAGGACCTTTCATCCTCGGCATGATTGAGCACCGGAGGGACTTTAAATTTCTGACTCACTGCATAAGAAGTTCTACGATGGCTCCAAAACACTCCTACTTTGCAGCAAGTATTGAAGAATTTCTATCGAAGATCCATCGAAGATCCATCGAAGATCCATCGAAGATCCATCGATGATCCATCGACGAATTCATCTCACATATTTGGTAAGGTAGAAAGTCCGTCGTCATATCTGTAAAATAAAATAGAACAAAACGATAAGTTATTTATAATATAATACAAAATCGTATAAAATATAAATCGAATAAAATCGAATTAAAATGAATACTTACAATGCATTCCAATGGGATGAAACTCAATTGCACCATGGCGATGCACCTCGCGTGAAT
>NW_014569665.1:24102-33722 GCF_001313835.1 Polistes canadensis | reverse complement strand
TGTTTAAAATAAAAATTGACTTACGTTTATTCTTCAGTGATGAATGCACGATGGGTTTCCTACCCTTAGGATGACGATGAGCACACGTTTAAATCGAATTAAAGAAATTTACGGAGTTTCTTTACACGCGAAAAAACGAAACTTTTTTAACATTCGACGATCAACACTGATTCTACTTTCCGATTCTTTTATGTTTTAATTTATCGATGCAACACACGAGTACTCCATTGCCTACGCGCTCGATTGCAATGATGTTCTGAAACAGAAAAAGAAAAAGAACAATTAATGTCATTGTTATAATAAAAAACCATTAAAGTTTTTATAGAAATGTTTGATAGAAAAATATACTTACTTTTAGTCTTCATTGATGATTGCAGGATGGGTATCCTACCCTTAGGATGACGACGAATAAAATAAAGTAAAATAAAAAAATCTGAAAGGCTGAAACATACTAAAAAGATTATAATACAAGATTCCCTGTCAATCATTTCTGAAGGCAAGACACACATTGAAAGATGATTTATCATAAAGAATCAACGTTA
Source organism: Polistes canadensis (assembly GCF_001313835.1). Lineage (NCBI taxonomy): Eukaryota > Metazoa > Arthropoda > Insecta > Hymenoptera > Vespidae > Polistes > Polistes canadensis. The sequence goes on along the minus strand of NW_014569665.1, from coordinate 33,180 downwards.
AATATAAAAAGAAAGTGTAATTATCTATGAGGATTGAATTAATTAAAAGTATAAGTTATACAAATCTTTGTATAATGTACCAAAGTATGCAACCTATTTGCTTGATAGTACTCGCTTTGCATTTCAATATGCAATCTCAAGCAATATCAATTGTTTAAATCTCACTACTTGCATATTAAGTATATAAAGTTAGTAAAAATATTAATTAAAAAGCTTTGAAATTGTTTAAATAAACAATAATTGAATCAGCAAACTGAATAAAGAGTAACTTAAAAAACAAACCGCTTGTTATACTGTTCTATGTAATGAAAAACTCTTAAAAGTATTGAAATTAAGACGATAACGTTATAAATTAAATAAATCAATAATTAAATACGTTGTCACACTGTCACCGTTCTTAACTTGTCGAAGGACGGGAGAGGAATGAGCATCTCCATCTCTCCCCCCCCCCCTCTCTCTCTCTGTCTATCGTTGAGAGCAACGATGTTCGGTTGTTTTGGTTTTTATATCATTGTTAGTTCGACCGTAGCTGAAGAACACGGTGACGTATTAACACGTGTTTCTATACCTAATGTTTAATATTTCTATTCTCTCTCTCTCTCTCTCTCTCTCTCTCTCTTTCTCTCTCTCTTTCTTTCTTTCTTTCTTTCTCTCTTTCTCTCCTTCTTCTTCCTTTATCACATTCTTGCTTTTTTTCTCACACTCTTTCTTTTCTCTATGTTATAAATAAAAAAGGATGGACTTACTTTGACAAATATGAAGGAGATAAAAAAGTAAACGCAACAATTAGGTAAGGTATGGGTATTCATGCTGGACTCTCCCATGTTCGGAAAACTAAAAAATTAAAACAAATAAGATTACATTAGTACAATATAAAAGAAATCAAATATATGAGTGTAATGTACGAGTAACCTATGCTTATGTATATATGCCTGTATGGGTGTGTGTGTGTGTATGTGATAAAAATCAAATTTAACACGAAATACGATCTTTGAATACATAATTATGAAAAATAATGAATTAGAGTATCATTAGAGATGTTAGTAAGTATCGATACTATGAAAAAAACTGGAAATTAAAAGAAATATTATTAATTAATATTGATGTGAAATTTGGCGCGAAGCCGATTTACATGGATGATTATATTTTCACAGATATCTTTTGAACTTTTCAATATTTCGTTATAAAAACACTCACGAATAAAAATCTTGTTTGTTGCTATTGTTTGATATATAATAGAAAGGGTGTACGTTAGAAAATATCTTTTAATTACCTGAGTTTAACGATACGATGCAAATATCCGTGCGATCTCCTGCACCGGCGCCGTGAAAAGAAAGAAGGAGACTATGCAAAAAGCGCTGATTGGCTGATTGTTATTTCGGACATCACGTGACCAATTAGAAATTCATATATACTTGTAAATTCAAATTGTTACTAACGTTTTATATACGCACACAAGCTTGCCGTCACACGTACATAACTCGGCTTTCTTCATGACCACGTTAGTCAAACTCTTGATATAATAATTTATATATTAAATAAATCAAAAATTAATTCTATACTCGTTATTTTTTAAATATGAACAAGATACGTGTATACCTTAAATAGAAATAAAGATTTAATTAAGATTAAATTTTATTGATTGGATGAATTATTCCCTTTATACACATACGCAACATTTAAAAAGGCACATAAACAACATTTAATAAAAATATTTTCACATAGGATAACGTGCCAGTTTAAAGGGGAATTTCGAAGAGGATAGTGCATAGATCATATATACGGAGCTTTTTAACAACAATATACATTTCTATCGATTAATTAAAAATTATTTTAATAATCTAATGAATTCCTCTTTTTTTCAGATTGTTTAATAGTATATACATTTGCATACATATTAAATAATTATTAACATACTTTGAATATTAAATAATTTCAATCTGATATTTTATTAGATAAAAATTTTATTCCACCCCGTCGAAGTCATCACTGTGCAGGAACAATAAAACAAATATATCTTTGTTAAAATAATTACATAAAAATTAAGAAAATGCTCAAATCAGAGCGTTGTAATCTTAAATTTTATCGATTAGTTGAATTATTCCTTTTATACACATGCTCAACGTTCGGAAAGTCTTATAAACAAATTTCAATAAAAGTAATTTGATAGAGGACAATGTTTCATTTCAACCGTGGATTTCGAAGGGAAGGGTACATAGATCGTATACTCCGAGCTTTTACAGAGTAATAACGAAAACGTTGTTGTTCATTAAATTTTTATAATGGATTGTTGTTTAAACATTTTCATAAAAATATAAAGAATACAAAAATATAAACATAAATTTTATTTTTTTTTTTTATTTCGAATATTATGTGTGTTTTACCTATGTAATTTTCGGAAAGTCATATAAACAACATTCAATAAAAGAACTTTCATAAAATACAACGTGCCAGTTTAACGGTGAACTTCGAGAAGGAACATTACAGCCTGCAATATGCTAGATTTTGAACTTTTCAGCTTTCCTATACATAATAGAAACAGTACATCAATAATTGATATATAAAGTCATTTTGTAAATAGAATTAAAATATAGAATTTTCCTATTGTTAGTTAAATAATTAAAAATTCTTTTTATGGCGATGTAATAAGATAAACTATAGTTAATTTACTTTCAATATCTTTATAAAAAACGATATTTTTTATCTCTATTTTTAATTAATAATAGGTTTCAGAATCTGTATCCTCTTCAAATGGATTAGGTGTTCCTTGCGGGGATTCATCGGCTTCAATTTCATCTTCGCTTTCAGGTTTCTTTTTTTCTTTATTATCCATAGCATATCTTCTCCATGGTAATCTATAATCAAAAATAAAATTATTCATTTACAAGATAGAGAGATAGATAATCTATGGTATATAAATATTTATGTAATTTGTAGGATACCTTTTTCTTTCATTATAGCAATCTTCAATAAATTTATGTGATACTATTTTAGAATGATCCTTCAGTTGTTGAAATTTTGGTGTATTAGCAAAAGCACAGACTAAATGTGTACATAAATTATTGGAAGTATTTGGATTAGCAATATATGTGGCGCCCATTTTAAGTGCCTTTCTTCTGATTTCGTCCCTTTGAGGATTAACATATCCACTAAGAGAAAAAGTTATATTTTGTAAAAGTTGAGAAAATAATTTCTTAGGTTTATTCTTGGTAACTTTGGTGGTAGAAGAAGGAAGTGGTATAGGTTGTGCTAAGCGTCCACACGTCGCACATGGTTTATCATCTGATTCTATTGAACATTTTGGACATTCCTTTTTAACTTTTTTTTGTGCATTCTTTTCCTCCGAAGTCGAAGGACGTTTTATTGGTTCTACATTATTATTACTATTTTTCTTTGAAGTTGGGGAAGGTATTATGTCTCCGAATGGAGTACGCATAACATTTTCATTTTGCTTATCCTTCATCTCTGTGGCATTAGCTATTGCTATATCTGTAGTTAATTTATATTTATTTGATTCAGGAGTTTTGTTTTGATTTCCAAATACTTCTTCGGCCTTACCAGCTTCCAATTTTTGTAACAAGGGTCTTTTCATTGGTTCCCTATTTTCTTCTTGGCGTTTGGAGAAAGCCAGCATACCGCTTTCTTTAGCTTTTTTAAGTAAATCATCCTTAGGATTTAGTTCTGCTTTCTTCTTAGCCATCATTTTAAGATATTTCTCTTTGAACTCATCTATTGGAGGTTTGCCATCATTTTCTTCTTTCTGTTTTAATTTGAACCGACCAAAAACGTCTAGCCCTAAATCAACCATTACTTCTGTTTTTGCTATGAAGAACATTAGACCGAATAATTCCTTCAAGTTAGCTGACTGCATACAAGTAACTTTAATCCGGTCAAATTTTGTTTTTATTTTATCTGGGTTTAATTCCTTTTTAGTGAACAGCTGTACTTGATCTCTGAATTTACCATCTGCAGCCTCATCATTCCTCATGAATTGATGCTGTACGATAGGAAGCCAAGTGTCTGGATCTGTAGATGTAGATGCAGTAACAATAACCACGCAAGACCGATAATTACCAATATCAATTCCTGTAATAGTAGAAGGTTCAGCTAGTTGAAAGGTAACCGTTGCCAACATTTCTCCAGGCTTTGCACATCTCCATGAAGTGTTCTTACGGTGATCCAATAGATTAGAAGCAGGATAAGATGGATGTTCAGATGAGCAGTGAATTATTTTTGTAAATTTAATGATCATTTTGGAAATCTTTGACTAATTCTTCAATTGTTAGATTTTTTTTTCTTATTCTCAATATTTTAATTTTCACATATAGCTTGGACAATTACATATTGTATAAGATATATTTTCAGATAAATTCGTTCCTTTCACTTATTCAATATCTAAAAATAATAAATAACACGATATGTCAAGATAATAAAACAATATTATAAAAATGTAATTTATTCATAACGTCAAATGTAATATAATATAACCTTACCAATGCCAACTCGCGTATTTTCTTCTATACAAATTGGAGAACGTGACAATTTCAAATGACATAAACAAGAAACATAAATGTTCTCATTTAAATAATTCAAATTAAAAATGTATTAAAAATCAACAAATCTGTAGCAATCAACGATTCGGTAATTAAATCGAGCGGATAATCAACAAAGAAGTAATGGCGAAAATAAATAAAAAACGATAAAAACATTTTAAAGTTTCCCGCGCAAGCGATGGTCACGCTATCGATCGATTGAATATTTTTTAATACAATTGCATGTCACTAGATGGTGCATGTAGATAATCGTGACGTCATACGAAAGAGAACCGAATGAATCCGAAGATAACCGAAGGCCGTTGGAAATCGCGAGAAGCGTTCCTGGCGGTAGTCTTCGTAAGTACGTTCACTCGATAGTAAGAGGACGATCATCGTCGTCCGGCGGTGCACGACGAGCTACGAGCAATATGGCGAAGTGTGTCATGGGCTCGGTGAGACGTAGTGCCGTTTGAAAGATGAAAGGTTCGCGGTATGGGTTGAAGATAATCTAGCGTTATGAGGTTCCTGTGAAAGTCGAAATTGTGCGCGCGCGTTAGCTGAAACGAGCCGTTCCGAGTGATCAGGTTATACGACACGACGGTGTGCGCGTTGTTACCGGTGTGAAAACACTCACTCACACATTTACACATACATACACATATACATAGGATCATACGTATACACATCGTTACATACATATATCATATATATATATATATACATTGAGAGATACAACGCGCGTAGCACTGCACGCATTACACGTACACATTTAAATTACACACAGCACATATATACATCTACATATACGAAATGGCCACGGATAAGATAAAGGTCGCCGTTCGGGTCCGGCCGTTTAATCGAAGAGGTATGTATGTTTCACAAAGAATATCATATATATATATATATATATATACATATACATAATATATATATATATTTTAAATTATGTCAAAATGAATCGTATGGAATTGAATTTATCAGGTATAGAATTAATTTTTAAATTATATTTTTTGAGGGAAGACGTCAAAGATGACGAGGTACGACGATGCGTCGTTCCATCCTTCCTTCCTTCCTTCCTCTTCATTCTTTTTTTCATTCCTTTCATTATTTCCTTTTTTAAAGATCGTAGAGTAGTCTCGGAACGATCGACCTTCGATTTCTCTCGATTGGAGTTAGTGCGATTATGACGAATGACACTTTTATCTTTGACCGCTCGCGCTCACCTGATCCACGTCGACGTCTCTCTTTTTAAACCTTCTCTTTTTATCTTTAACTATATATCCCTCTCTCTCTTTCTCTTTCTTTCTTTCTTTCTTTCTTTCTTTCTTACAATTTATATTCTCTTTCTCTTTTACTTATTCCCCTAGTCTCCATTTTCCGATTCGATCGTTCCGAAGTATCAAAGAGCAGAACAAACGGGCTCCGAACGCGTGCGTTAAAATGACAGAGTGAGAAAGAGTAAAAGAGAGAGAAAGAGAGAGAGAGAGAGAGAGAGAGGGAGAGATGTTTGACGTGAAACGTTTTTCTTTTCCTTTATTTTTTTGTTTTTGTAATCAAAATTATCATCGATGTTTTCGTTTAAAAATTTGTTTACTCTTTCTTGCTTTTCTTCACGATTATTTTCTTTTTTTCTTTTTAATTCAATGCGATGATTATGTTTATCACGATTTCTTTTTTTTTTTTTTTATAGCGTACATTATATCGTATTGGTAAAACACTAATTGTAATTGAGAGATAATCTTTTTGTATGTTTAGTATATTCGTGTGTAACCTATGCGTTATGTTGTTGCAAGTATGCACTAAGAAGAAGAAAGGATTCCGTGTTTACACAGAGCAAATCCCATAGCCTGGCGGTTCTTTGTTCGAAAAATAGATTCCGAACTTGCTGAGATACTTCTCGCGTTATAATCTACCATTAAAATGTATTTGTGATACGTATATATAGATCAATATTTAGGTTTGTGTTGGAGATTTTTGTTTTTGATTTTGTTTTGTTAATAATTCGTTTGGTGTTAAATTTAATTAATTATTATTTTTGTAATGGCACATTTTCTGCTTAATTTATATTTCTTTCGAATAAGTAATTTAAAGTTTTTTTTATAGAAATATCAGATATGTATAATGTGAAATTTCGAAATTTTCATTTTATTAACATTTATCAATGTTAGGATAGATTAAAAAGATTAAATAGATACATAATAGTATATTTTAATCTTACACATAATTGAAATAAAATTATATTTTAATTATAGAAATATATATTCTCAAACTATTAAGTGAAATTTAGAAATTTTATTTTATTAATATTTATCAATGTAAAGATAGAGAGATAAATAAAATGTACTCGCATGTGCAACCACATTTTCTTATTTATTTATTTAATTGTAATATTTTGAAATTGCACCGGTCCAAGAATAAAAAAAAAAAAACCGCTCTTTCTTTTTACACGATTTATTTCCCTCCGACACTATTTCAAAAGCCAGCCTTTATCTCTTACCCCGTCGTTAGCTTTGTTACAATGCACCACCAATGCATTTCGACGAAACATTTTCATCAAGGAGTTAAATGTAAAGCTCATGTTATCAAGTGTATTACAGATTAAACAAAAAGATATATTTTCGCTGATTTTTAATTAGAATTATTATCAAATTTTATGAAGAATAATTTACCAAATGTTATTTCTAACATATATTTTTAATTTCAACGTTTCTCATTCTTTCTATGTGTAATTTTTTTTTTTTTTTTCATTTACAATAATAACGCATTACCAATTTGATTAGATTTTTATTTGATTGGCTCGCATAAAAATATGTAAAAATATGTGTAAAAGAAGAAAAAGAATTTTCAAAATTCGATTAATATATTTAACATACATTTTCCTAAGCCAATTATTTCTTATATCATTCGGTTGTTTGTAAAGTTTTAGCCAATTTAAAAGAAAAAAAAAAAAAAAAAAATGTAATAAATATTAAATATATAAATTGGGATACTACACGAACTTTTTTTTTTTTGCAAGCAGTTCCAATAATATATGTATACTATTATAAGTTGAAGAATCGTTTGCATAATTTTACACACAGAAAAAAAAAAAAGAATAATATATTTTTCTATGTTTATATTTAGAGAATTATCAGCGTTAGTCTCCTCGTAGATGTAAATGAAGAAGACGAACGAACGAGTTATTAAAGTTCGCGAGATTGGCACTTTCGTTATCATCCTCGTTCTGAGTTTTAATTGGTTGATCGATAACGTCGACTTCTCCCTCCCCTCTCCCCCCATCCCTTTTATTCTCTCATTCTCTCTCTCTCTCTCTCTCTCTCTCTCTCTTGCTCTCTGTCTTTTTATTTCTCATTTCATCTCTGTTTTTCTGACGTTAAAACATTCATTATCATCGAACGTTAATTTTTCCTCTACAGTCCATGTTTTTATCATACAAATTATGTTCTACGAATGCATATAATAATAATAATAATAATATATTATTATAGATCGATCGTGATGATCGATTTGATAGGTTTTGTCATTTGTATTCTGTAATCTCGAATAAGAAGTACGTGTTGTTTAATATTTCAAATGATTATCGTAGGTTGCCAAGTAATGGGAAATATAATGGGGTCCTTTCATTTTTATTATTGGCCTGATCTATAATTCGTTTAATCCGTGTCATATTACACATACATCAAATATTAATAATAATTACATCATTTTCATTTACGTTTTGTTATATATTATATTGTACTACTACATTGTAATTGGAGCTTAGGATCAATAAAATATTATTAAATAAATAAATAAATAAATATAAATATATTTATTAATATCACACATGCGTGATTACATTACAGGGGGGTTTTTTTTCTTGTCTTAACAATTTTTTTTTCCTTTCGTTATCATTTTATTTAATCAAAAGTCGATTAAATGACCTCGCGATAAGTTAGATCGTATGATAAACGTCAAGTAAACATATACATGTGAATATATATATATACTTGTGTGTATGTGTATATGTTAAACACACCTGTCTCTAACATGTTTCCCCTCTTCGGACGTCATCGTCTATCTTCGGGACTTTTCCTTCCACTTTCGATTTCGCTGTAACTTCTCGAACACAACAATCTATAACGTTTACTGACGATAGATCTCGATCATTATCGTTTAACTACTATCGAAAGTAGGGCCCATCTCTTCGTTAAGTTTCTTTTATTTTATTTTTATTTTTTCTTTTTTTTTTCTTTTTCTTTCTTTTTCATCTTTTTATTCTTCTTCTTCTTCTTCTGCTGCTGCTGCTGCTACTACAAGTTATTTCTATTAAATCAATATGATTCATATATTTTATGGGATATCGATCATTTGAAAGTATATTCAGTGTATATGCCAATGGTGATATCCGTGAAAGTGACCTAAATTATTTTACGTATATATCTATATATATATTTTTTTTTTGTAAATAATTTTTATCGATGATAATAATAACAGGAATTGAAAATAATTGATTAATGTAATAAATTAATTCATTTTTTCTTTTTTTTTTTTTTTTTTTTTT
>NW_014569665.1:22559-23957 GCF_001313835.1 Polistes canadensis | reverse complement strand
AAAAAAGAAATGCTACAGAGCAGTATTCATCTCCTCACATATTTACAGATAAAATATTCAAATATTTGTTCGATAAAGTATACAATAAACATCTTTCACACTTACTTAATACAATTAGATATATAAAAAAAAACAATCGCAAATATTTTGAAGAAAATAAATACAAAAAATATATAAAAAGGAACTGGAACAATACTTTTATTGGCTTTGCCAATAAATCGGGAATAAGTTGTCGACGTAAACGATAAAAAACGTCGTTACGACGAAGAGTGTTAGGTCAATTGTGAAATCTCGTGCGATATCTCAAAGAAAGGAAAATCGTAAAAATGTTGAAATTTCGTCTAGGACCGTTTATCTCTCTTTCTCTCTCTCTCTCTCTCTCTATATATATGTGTGTGTGTGTGTGTGTGTATTTTATGCATACATATATTTAAATGTCAGATCATGTACGATGTGTGAGAATGTCGCATCGTCCTTGTCATTATCGTTGTCATCATTATGCTAAACGTCATCGACGTCTTGACGTTGCATGTCACACATGTGTAATATCAACGAGTCATGCATCCTATTTAACTACGAATATTATACTTCTATATTTTATTATTACGAACGAAACTTTGTTTATAGATAAATTAAACTTTTCCCTCATTTTCAATCGAATTTATGAAAAGAAAATTGAAAAATAAAAAATAAACAAAAATGATTGATAAAAGGTTTGAGAGAAATTGCGAGAGTGTAAGATATATTTATGTATGTGTATCTGTAAGAGAGAGAGAGAGAGGGGGGTAGGGAGGTATTTGAAATAGAAAAGATAGAAATTGTAATATCCTTCGAAGGGTCGTATCATCCTAATCGATCGATCGTATGACCAAGCACCGGTTTAATCGACGTAATCCAAAATGGGTTAAGACGGTCTTATTCGTTGGCGCGAATGTAGATCTTTTAATCGTCACATAAAAGCGACTTGATTTATTTTCTTACCATGGTCGTAGATCCTAGAAATTGACGTTTACATATTTAAATTTAACGGATAAGATATATATATATATATATATATATCGAGATTATGACAATTTAATTACATTATTTAGATATTTTATAGAATTAGAGTTGAAGAACAAAATTCAAGATCTTTTGTTAAATTTAAAACACAATACAAATTTATATATTATTTTATATCATACACAATATATTATATTGATTTATTTTTATAATAATAAACAAATGACGGATAAGATATATATATCGAGATTATGACAATTTAATTACATTATTTAGATATTTTATAGAATTAGAATTGGCGAACAAAATTTAAGATATTTTGTTAAATTTAAAACACAATACAAATTTATATATTATTTTATATCATACACATTATATTATATTGATTTATTTTTA
>NW_014569665.1:13622-22078 GCF_001313835.1 Polistes canadensis | reverse complement strand
AAACGAATGACGGATAAGATATATATTGAGATTATAACAATTTAATTACATTATTTAGATATTTTATAGAATTAGAATTGGCGAACAAAATTCAAGATATTTCCTTAAATTTAAAACACAATACAAATTTATATATTATTTTATATCATACACATTATATTATATTGATTTATTTTTAAAATAATAAATGTGTCGTAATTAATATATATATGCTAATGAACAAAATTGAATATAAACTTTAGTGTTTTTGTTCCTTTAGAATTTCATACGAGATCAGACTTTTGTGCTATACCTTTTTGTGACATCAGAGATATCGTTCATATCACAAGTTTGTTATTAATGATGGAATGCTTCTAGTTTCTTTAGTATAATGAATATGCATATATAGATATCGATGCGATGATTCATTGAAATTATCATCCTTGGAAATTTCCTCTTTCTCTCTATCTTTAGAAATAATTTCTTTTTTTTTTTTTTGTCGCACTTGTCATCGAGAAATTCGATTTTTTGTTTCTTTTTTCTCTCTCTCTCTCTCTCTTTTACGACAATAAGTTTTCCCCTTCATCAATTTTCTCGACCCCCCACCCCCCTTCGTTTCCTAAACGTTCTTATTACTTTTTATTTCTTTTTTTTTCTTTTATTTTATCAATTATTTTTTCTCCACGCATTTAGAAGAAAATCCAAGGAAAAGTTTGCCCTTATTTTTCTTTCTTCATTTTCATATTTTCAAAATCGACGGGGGATTAAATTTATGGAAAGATCTCTCGCATATATTATAAGCACAAAAAACATCTCTTTCTTTCTCTTCTTTTCGCGAGGTCCGATTTTTTTTTTCTCTTTTTTTTTCCTTTTCTGTTCTTTATTTACAAAGTCGCGAAAAAAAAATCTCGAGAAAATGTTCTCCCTTACTTAATTTCGTTCGACCTTAGAATAAATATGATGATATAAAAAGGTTTTCCCCGAAGACAAATTATTCCTTTATTATGACCTTCCTTCCTTTTCCACCCTCCCCCTTCAATTCCCTTTTTACGAAAAGTTTGAAAAATTCGGATTTTTCGGTCTTCGCTTTTTCGTTTCAATTCGAAACGAACACGGTTTTTTCTTTGACTCGACGAGAAATATAAAAACCTTCATTTTTATTCTTTTTATTATTATTATTATTATATATTTCTTTCGATTATGTGTTCGACTAGTTGCATAAATTACGAACGAAAAATCTGAAAGAAATATATTTGTCTTTTTTGTTATTATATTTATCGATTTGTCGTTTGAGTGAAACATTTCATTAATTAGTATAAACGTACTGCTGTATCATCATTAGTTTCAAATCATCATTATTATTATCATCATCATACATACGAAATTATTCAACCATCTATTTTTTCTCAACTTCTTTTCACTGCTAGTTGTATCTTTAGAAACGATTAATTACCTTTACGAGAGTTCGCATTTCATTTTAATCAAGATTGGTTATTTTCAATCGAGAGATTTATCAAAAGATCGGCACTTACTTGTTTTTATTTTTTTTGACGTGTTTTCTAGTACCTCTTTTTCTTCAATAACTTTCCCATTCCAATGAACTACCTTTTGATGTTGCAATTAATTTATAAATTGCTTATTCGATGTGTTAAGAAAAAAAAAAAAAGGGTGGATCGATAATCATTCGTACGTTCATATTTAAAAACACATAGAATTTATTTCGTTTGATATAAGATTAATGAATGAATGTTGTTTATTAATTTAACGATAGAGAAAAACAAAGGGAGATTATTTTTTACTTTTTTTTTTACATTTTATATGTGTAATTAAATTAAACGAAAAAGAAAAAAAAAAGAAAAAGAAAACGTAATTCGTTTATTAACTTTACTTGTTTAACTCCCACCCCTTGTTTTTCTCTCTTTTAATTATTATTTTCGTTTTATTTTAAGCTGAGAGACTCTTCGGAGGAATATTTAAAAAGAGAGAGTCTCTCTTGTAAAAAGTTTATTATTCTGATCTCGTTGTGTTTCTTTTAATCGGTTAATAAAACTTTCAAAGTTTCTTAACGTAATTATTATCGTTTTAAATGAAATTTTGACGTACTAACGCGAAAAAGTATTGAACATTTGTAATCCTAGAACTGCAAACTTATTTTTTTGTAACCCTCAAACTACAAACTGGGCTATATATTTACTTTAAGGATTTTTTTACTTCTAAAAACTGTTCTGATAGCAATAATCAAACTTTTAAGTATACGAATTTGTTTTTTTTTTTTTCATTTCAAAGTGAATGGTAAAGATCAAATTTAATTTTACTAAAGTTTAATCGGTAAAAAAAATCGATTTAAATCACCAGTTAGTAATATTAGGATTTATTTATTTATTTTCTCTACATAGGATTTGTTTAATATTCGAGATATATTTTTTCTGTATTTAAATGTTGTGTTTCAGTTATTAAATAAATATTATCTACGCTGATATGTGTGTTGGATAAAATATTGTTGAATTGTTCGCGACAACAAATTTTATATAGAATATTTTTTAAATAAAAAGATAAAAATGAAGGAATCATTTTTTTTTTTCCTTTTGCAAATATATTTATTCTATATCGAAATTTGCGATAAATAATTTCAACTCTCTTTCTCTCTCTCTCTCTCTCTCTTTCTCTCTGTCGCGAATAAAATAATTTCATTAACTTAATTTCATGAATAAAAACATTGTTTACACAGTCATTAGCATTCATTAGAATTAATCAGATTGATATAATAATTTTTTTTAATAGAGTCATCTTATCCCCCATCACCCCCCCCCCCCTCTTCCCTCCCCTTACTTCCATCGTTGTGTAATAATTCATCATGCAACGTTAACACTTTTGGTATTAGAAGGAATAAAAAGTATCGAAGCTTTTCTGTTCGACACGTGTGTGTGTGTGTGTGTGTTTAGTGATGATGATGGGTACATAAGTATCATATATGCATGTATCATATATGTATTTCAACATCACCGAAACAAAGGATGTTCCTTTCCACGCATACGATCGATACGCAGACTGAAATGTATGGGGGGTTGAACTGGGGATCTTACGAGGCACCCAATGTACGCCATATTTTTCTTTTGTTTGCTTCTTTCTATATCTATCTCTCTTTCGTTTGCTTTTAATTATCTTTCGAAAGATTGCTTACTCTAACTTAAAATTTTTTCTCAGTCAGATTTAAGAGTAATAATTACACAATTTTTCCATTCGAATTATATCTTTATGGTAAATTATTTATTTTAATATTATTATTAATTTTTTTGTGCAAATTAAAAATTAATTGTAATTATTTAAACGTTAATTAATTGATTAAAAAATTTACATACTTTATTATAGTAATAATAATAATAATAATAATATTAATTAAAATAATGAAGACGTTATGTTGAAGATGATATCTTGTAAATGAATTCTGTTTACTTTGCTAATATTTTTTTTACTGATTTCTTTAATGAATAATAAAATAAATATTATCAAGATTATATATATATATATATTTAAAGCTCAATTAACGTTTGAAAATTTTATTAGCGCGTGCTTGAAAATATTGCAATTTCATAGTATTTTTCTTTAATCATTATTATTACAATATATCTATTTATAAAAACGTATATTGAATTACCACGTAGAAATATTTTCAAGCGAATACAGTAAGGAACACTGACACCAGTAACACCAACAGCACCAGCACATTAATAGCAACGATAGTATTTTATTAATTATTATCATATTACAGTTATCCTACTCGCTTTATTAGCATATAAAAATAAAAAAAAAAACCAAAACAAAAATCGAGAGAAATGAGTTAAACGAGTTGTGTGCAGCCAAATGTTGTCGTATTTTATTTTTTTCTTTTTTAGCTCTTCTCGCGGTACACAAAATTATAAATATAAAAGTGCAGGATTTTTGTTTTATTTTATAATTACAATAAAATATATGATATTGTGTTGTGCATAACGTATTATTGTTTTTTTTTTAACATTTTATAATGAATTAATAATTATACTTGCGTTTATATGCGAATAATATCGCAATTCATAAATATATGCAAGAATTTTTATAATCTATTAATTTATGCAACACAGTCACATGTTTTCTTGTTCTCTTTTTTTTTTCTCTTTTTTTTTCTCCCTCCCATTTTAATACGAAAATTTAACGAAAATTGTCATTCGAGATAATAAAATAAGTAAAAGATGAGATTATTTTTAAGATGCATACTTACTTATGTGCAAAATATCAACGTGTTTGTATGTATATATGTATATGTATGTAGAATATGAAAGCAAGAAGCTACGTTTCCAGGCATAATTAGATTTTTATTTTTTGCATAACGATGCACAGCATTAAAAAAGAAAAAAATCCCTCGGCGGAGGAGAATCTTTTTTTTTTGGTCACGAAATTTTTACATTTTTTTCCCTTTTTTCTTTTTTTTTTTCTTTTGTTGGTCACGTACGATCGACTTTAAATTCTCCAAGAAATATTCCCTCCTATCGTGTTTTTTTTTTTAATTTAATCGTAAATACGCGTAATCCAATAAGATTGGTTCTTTCACTTTTTTTTGTTTTTTTTTGTTTTGGTTTTGTTTAATTTAATTATGCGATTTTTTTATGCATTGATAACGTAGTAAACTTGTATTCTTTTTTTTTTTTTTTATAAATAAGAAAACCCTCAACCTTTTCGTTTTTAACCCTCGTTTATTTTTTGTTTTTCCCTTCTAGCTTTTTTTTTTTATACATACCACGTTTTATACGTCATACAATCTGCTTTTGGTTTTACGTTTCTCTAGACGATCGTCTTACGAATTTTCGGATAGAAAAGCTTGCAAAGCATTTTTCTTCCTCGTCAATTGGAATCTCAAAGGACCCAACGAAATAAAAGGGATTAAGAAGAATTTCAAAATAGGTCAACGAGGAGTTGCATTTATAATTTATTTTATTTTATTTTTATTAAATTAATATGCAATGTGAAAGAGTAATAATAATAATAATAATAACGCAACATTATTCGAATATCTTGTATACGATAAAATTCGAATAAATGAATTAAAAATTTGTTTAAATAAAAATATCAACAACTACGTTTGAATTTAGTTTGAGTTGACAAAAAAAAACATATTGACCCATGTTTTTCTTTTTTTGTTGCTTTCTTCTTCTTCTTCTTCTTATTCTTCTTCTATTATTTTAATATATTATAAATATAAACGCGAGACATTTTTTTTTTTAAAATGGTGTAGATCCCTGAGTTTAAGTGTAATGCACTTTATAATAAATACGTACCTACACCTGACTTCTGTACACCTGGTGGTATTTTCGTATTTCGAAAAAAGAAGTAATGATATCGTTATGAAAAAAGAAAAGGGGCTCTTTTTGATAAAACTTAAAGAACGTGCTGCATAACCAACCCAAAGAGAGAGAAAAAGTATTTTCGTGTCAATGCATTTTCTTCTCTTTCAAATCTCGTTTTACCAAACCCCCCACCCCACGCCACCCATCACAGATATTTCACGAAGACGACAACGTAGACAAGTAAGAAGAATCGTTTTACATTTTTCCATAACATTTTGTTCAATTGCAAATCAAAAGTTTCTTTTACTTTTCGATAACCTTTTGCTTTTTACATCCAACCGTGTTGTATTAAGAAATATTTTACAAACAAACAAACATATATATGTTTTATTTTTGTTTTGTTTTATAACGCATGCACTTATGCCATATTTCAAATTAATTAAAGAACAACGATTACGGATAAATATAATCGCAGAGTCTGGTAAAAATGTACAGTTCATTTCTGATATCGTATTAATAAAATATATTTATTGTTTTTCAACGAGAAAATTTACATTTAAGAATACGCAAATCAATTCGTTTACGATTTCATTAATAAACACCTGATATCAATTTCAATTAATCATCGTATAGAATAATCCTTGTTGTATATATATGAGTTTCAAAGGGAAAATTGAAGACAGTTAATAAATTTTGATGAACAAATTAATTTGATCTTGTTGAACGTTTCGTCCCTTACTTAGGGACTTCCTCAGCAACTACAAATTTTTTTTTTTTATTATTAATTATGACTCGTTAAAAAGATATATAAACATTACAATAAATAAACTTTAATTTTTTACCTCGATCACTTAGTTCACGCGTCAATAGATATTATTTTATTTTCAGAGTCATACATTACAATAAATTATAGTATAATTAATCCTAAACAACCTTATCTCGTCACACGTAATCATATACTGAATTCTATCTAGATTAGTGTTTAATAATCTAGGTATCATCCATATTATGATGTCCTCTATCAATGTGTCTTATTGACAACTCTTGTTGTATATATTTTTTTTTTTTTCATTTTTCGATAATAATTCATTTTTCGCATACCTAAATATATTTCAAATGCATTTTCGTACATTCATTTGCGTAGAGAAAATTTAATCACCGAAATATACGAGATAAGTTGTTAATATTTTTCTATTTAAATTTAGAAATAATTTATTTTTTACATCATAGTACAATGATATTAATCAAATATTTTTTCTTTTTTTTATTTTTTTTTCGAAAAGGAACGAAAGAAGATTCCAATTTTTCGATTCATTCATTTCGTTTGCATTTTTATTTCTTGTTTCTATGGATAAAAAAAATGGGATACCTGTCTTCATAATTGTGAAATCGTTTAGAATTTAGATCTACTTATGTGTGGGGTAATATTTTCAGACTGGAGGTCCTTTAGATCCTTGTAAAAATTTTTTTTTCTCTCTCGCAGAAAAATTTGAAGAAAAATTGGCGGAGGAAAGAGAGAAAGAAAAGAAAAGAGGAGAATGCAAGGCAAAAAAAAAGGAAAAAGTATAAAAAGGTTGGAAAGTAAAAGGGGGGGGGGTACATTTTTTACGATGTGGACGACTTAACTCGTAAAAGCAAGTTTCTCGTGCTTGCCAAAAAGGATTAGGACTTAGAAGTTTAGGTCTCGAGTAAAGGGAAACAATAGACGAGGTTGGACAGGTTGAAAAGTTTTGACCAATCGCATTACGATACTACCTTACCTACTCTTTTTTTTTTCTCTCTCTTTCCTTCTTTCTTTCTTTTATTTATTTAACTTTTTTTTCTTTAAAAAAAAAATAACTAAACGCACTTATACTTTACCGCGTTGTTACAACACATTTGTACGTAAGAGAAAAAAAAAAATATAATAGTTAAACGTTTTAAAGTAAGACAAATCAAAAACATATTTTGTCGTAGAACTTTTTGCAGTGAAATACGAAGGGACATTTTTTAAAAATTTGTAAAAATTGTATTTTAAAAAAAAAAAAAGAAGAAACCAATCCGCGAGTATCAATGAAATATTTTTACAATATTCGTATTTTGTTTGTATTTTGTATTTATATGTGTCCCCTCCCTACCTTCCTCCACCTCCACCCCCTCCCCCGTGCAATTACACACGACAGATAAATAAAACATTAACATTGGATACTTTGGTGTACTACGGGCTATTTCCTTATCACCCTTTTTATCCGTGCAAAGAGATAAGGAAAATAAATTGAACGAGAGATACGATAAGACTCTTTAGAGTCCTTATAGGAGTTCCGTATCGATTCTTCGTGCAAGTCTTCTTCTTTCATACCTTTTTCCCATCTCTTTTTCTACTTTTTTTCCTTTATTTTCTTTTTTTTGTTGTTCCCCTTAAACTCCCCCACCATTTCATTCTCCTTTCATCATCGTATCCTCCTAGGATTTAGTTTAGTTTAATTTTGTTTTGTTTCGTTTCGTTTCTTCCTTTATTTCAACTTTTAAATTATTCCACTTGGTGAAGTCTTGCTAAAGTAAAAGAAAGAAATTAAAGGCAAAAGTATAACGTTAGTAGGGTGGGTGGGTGGTTTGGTTGATTTGTTTTATGTTACTGGTTGTATAACCCCTGAAAACTCAGCACCGTTATTTCAATCCACTTCATAAACAAATTAAATGTATCCGTTTATATATTCACTCTGAAGAATCTTTCTTTTAATATCGATCAAATAACGTAATTATTATTATTATTATTATTATTATTATTATTAAGATCTAATTAATGCTGCAGTAAGTTTGTCAGAAATTGAAATAAGTTTTTTTCATATAAATATATTTCAAATAAAATAGATTGCATTTTTGTTTGTGTGTATTTAGAAAAAGAAAAATCAAGAAAAGTAATTCAAAGTATAGATTTCGTCATGTCGAATATATATTTTCGTCTGCACCTTCGTTTACACCTGCTTCTTCTCTATCTGTTTTTATCTTTCTTATCATTAACGACGAGATGAGATAAAATGTAATTTTTTAATTTGATTTAACAATCACAGTTGTATTTCGATTGATTTCATTTGTATTTAATTCGTTACGTTATTTTTATTTATCGAATACGTTACGTTACTTACATTTATTTTTTAGGTATAACACACTATGGTATTT
>NW_014569665.1:8479-13494 GCF_001313835.1 Polistes canadensis | reverse complement strand
ATATATCACAAATGATATTATAAATATATTTATATATTATATATAGTTTCGTATAAAACATAATATATTTAATTTATAAATATCATCAATTGTATTAAAGAAATAACCATTTCGTATTTCATACGTTCGATCATTTACAAATTCTTCATATACTAACATTTTCATAAAGGAAAGTTGAAAAATGACGAAATGTAAGAACAAAAAAATGAAAGCAGGATTAGCAACGAACCGTTTCGTTCATGCCACAAAGCATGGAATTAACTAATCCTTTCGTAATTGCACATATCGTGTGTGTTATAATACGTAATAATTTGTTAACGATCTAAAAGAATGGAGAACAATTTTTTCTATTTTTCTTCGTAGATATTCAACTAGGATTAACAAATGATTTTGTTATGTACGGATTAAATTATTGTTATTCCGATTTAGATTTTATTTTACCGTACTATGTAAAATTTCAAATTTTTTTTTTCTTCCCAAACGTGTTCACACAATGTGTGTTATCAATACTTTTTATAAATTATTTATAAATTTTTCATAAATTATTTATAAATTCACAATGCAATGAATGTTTTCGAAGGTTGACCATTTATCGGAGTGCAATATGTTGATAAATATATCGTTTTATACCGAAAACAAATTCATTTAAATTCGATATAGGAAATAAATGTACGTGTACTTTTGGATTTGAAAGTTCGAACCGATTTTTTGTATTTTTTTTTTTTTTTTTTTTTACTTTTTTCCACCTCATCGAACTGTACGTAATTTTTGTTATCTACGTGTATATGTGTTCCTCAGAGATTTATACAAATTGTCGGTGATAGTTGTGGATAATTGTGGTGGTGTATACCACCATGTATATTATATGTTTAACCATGTATGTATGTGTGTATGTATGTATGTATGTATGTATGTAAATGTATTATTGCATCTGTAGATGTAGAATTAAACGAGACTTTGTTTGAAACGAGGTTATTGTAATTGATTGTAACTAGAAGATGGTGGTGGAATTTATCAAACTATTTTGATTATATTCGATTTGTAATTTATGTTGAAAACTATACCAATTCGCAAATGATTCAAATGAACAGTTTCTAGTTTACGTAATCGTAGATAAAAATAACAACAAAAATATATATATTTTTAATAAAAATCGTTAATAACATAAATAAGAAAAAAGAAAAAAAGAAAACAGAATGCACTTGATTAAGTTAATATAAAAATTGCATAAATCCAATAAGTCATTAATGCAAATATAAAAATATCGAAATAGGAAGAAAACTTATTGATTCGATAAATAACATTTCATAAATTTCAAATAAAAATAATCTAATAACGATCTCGTTAAATTTTCCAAACTCGATGTTGGGGATCTCATTATTTAAAATATTATATTTTTATTTGATGTTTTTCAATATCATTAGAAAATATTCGATAGAAAAGGAAAATGTCAGTTTCTTTTCTTTCGATGTCATTCGAATACGAATTTGGGACGAATAAAAGGGAAGAAGATTTTAAAGCTAAAATTTTCGGTACGCCAGGTAAGCAGATGTTTCTAGTACGATGGCTTTTAAATCTTCGAAGAAGAATCTTAAGTATATAAATATATATATATATATATATACATGTAAATGTGGTATGTAAACGAAACGAAGAAAAGGTTTATTTCTATATATACTGCTTTTCAATAGTGCAGTGTACAAAAAAAAAACACATTCGAGAAATCTGACTTTTTTTTCTTTGAAGACCCTTCGAAAATAGGTTGATCTTTCTAGACGTTATATTTTACCTTGTCACTCAATATTAATGTGTATGAATGTGATCATGTGTGTGTGTGTGTGTGTGTAAATAGATTTTTATTAAAAGAGAAATATTTTAATTCTCAGTATCCTAAATTCCAATTCACGCATTTATATTTAAACATATTTTAATTCACATTATATATTGTAACATATATTTTCTCATTATATTATTTTATATAAAATATTGTTTTTAAATAAAAATATCTATAGATTATTTGTCCATAGTTTCGATATTAAAATATCGCAAGATAATCTAGAATGAAAGGTTTAAAAAATGAATGAAAGAAAAAAAAACAAGAAAAAAAAAAAAAAAAAAAGATATAAATTGTGAAATAATAAATCTACGGTTTATTACAACGGTTCATTTAATTTTACAATTGAAGGTATTACGTTGTAATGCACATACTTAAATTATAAACAGAAGACAAACATAAAACAGGAAGAAAAAAATGTATCGTCCATTTAATTAAAACTATTTAGCGTTTGGTAAACAACAACAAAAAAAGAAAAACCATTGAAAAAATGAAACGAAACAACATCGTACTCGTTCTTCGTTTAAATTAAATGTAATTAACTCGATTAAAAAAAAAAAAAAAGCAAACAAGAAAGCTTTACGCGTAAAAATATGAAAATTAAAAAATATTTAACGTGAATTGTTACGTGAATAATTTTCGTCTTGTCTTTTTTTTCTTTTTTTTCTTTTTTTTTGTATGTTCATATAACGCGTACGATAAAAATGAGAAAATGAAAGAAATAAATTCGACAAACGAAATAATACTACCGACATTATTGTTGCACCTGTCGACAATTTAGAAAAAAAAATGAACCCATTTTTTTTTTTGTTATCTTTCTCTTTCATTTTCTCGTTCCGTTGGACCCGCTTCAAATTCTATTCCAAATTTTGTATTCGTTCCAACATTTTCCTTTTTTTTTTCTTTTTCATCGTTTTCCAATAGAATACAAAATAATTGTTCATACTAGTAATGAAATTTTTAATAATCGTACGAATCGATTAGGTCAATGTTTTTGTGGTTTTTGCGTGATTCGATATGCATCTGGAATATTGAAATTACATGGGAAAACAATAATTATTCCATATAACTATTTTTATTGTACGTACTATAATATACCCAATACAATAACAATAACTACGCTTAATAAAAATATTACATATGTAATATACATTTGTTTAAACATTACGTAACTATTACTATATACTTCGAACATTGAATAATTTCATTCTAATATTTTATTTATTTATTTTTTATTTATTATTAATTATTTTATTTATTTAAATTTATGAATAATTTCATTATATTATTTTATTATAGTTGAATATTTTCAACTTGAAATTAACACTGACCAAGAACGTTAAAACTAATCTGTATACGTGTATATATGTATGTGTGTATGTTAGAATAATAGTATTATATTATTATAGTCTATACATCATATTTTGTTTTATGTATTTGACGATACGATTATGTTAGACACATACAAAGATATATGCAAACGTTATGACTCAAGACCGTCCTAATCATGTAACATCACTTAGGGTGCGTTTCACATATGGCTTCTTCTTATTTCTTATCTTATTTTCTACAACGTTATTTTATGAAGACAACGTTGAATTCATCATAGAAAACAAAAATATCTCAAACTACAAAAATATAATATTATTCATTAATTATTATATATTATATAATTCGTTATATTAAATAAAATGATTGTTTTATATCATCAAAAAATGAATGTTAATATTATTTATTAAATTAATTTAGTATAATTTTATATATATATTAAATAGTATAAGTTAAACGTTACCTTTTTTTTTTTTTTKTTTTCCAGTAAAATAAACGCGTTGCACATTTGTGTTTATTTGTTTTAAAATAATCTTTTAACAATATAAGAACAAATTGATGATTGTAGACAAGCCATTTAAAATTAGAATTTGGCACATTGCATTGTGTGTTAAAATAATTGAATTTATTTTGAATGGACTTTAAGTAAATTAGGTCATTGAGAGTTTAACATGCAGAAATTATTGTAGGAAGATGGAAATTAATTGATCCTCAAATAGAACACCTTCGATTGGAACAATATTCTACGCAGGAAATGTATAGTATACAACAATGATATTTACTATTCCAGTGGCTGTTGCAATGCGATTAGATACGCGTTCGTAGACACACAAAAGCAAACACTCTGACGTATACACATAGTCACACACACAAACATTTTCTCATTACTGATAATTCCCAACTTAACAATCTGATTCTACGTTCCGATTGATTACCTTCTTCGTAAAGTATTAAATAACAAAATTTCGAATGATCGATTCTATTGATTTTTATTTAACAATAAAATAAATAACGTTAACATGTTATAGAATATTATTTTCTATATCTCTCATCATAGTGCTATTATTTTTCAAATTTATTTCAATATATAATTATATTCGTATAATGGGTTAATATTATCTATGACGTTAAAAAATAAAAAAATAAATAAAAAAAAAAAATAAAAAGAGAGAGAAAGAACAAAATCTATTGTATGATAATAATATTAAAAATTGAAGAAAATGGTGTATTAATTAATATCTCAAAGTAGTCCTTTTGTTTCCTACTTGTTAGGATTATCGATAATTAGTCAGCCTTGATATTAAATTTCTTTGACAAATAGAAAACGACCAACAACTACTAAGGTAGAATATCAAGTATGTGTTTCCAATACATAGAAACCAGTCTGCTGCTAGCTACAACGTCCAATAATTTCTGATCGAATATATAACATCTCCGTTGGTAAGTTTCCTTCTCAATGGAAATTTACGCTAGTAGTCCTACATCATTTTGTTCTCGATAATAATTATCTTTCACTATTTTTCTATTTCTCTCTCTCTCTCTCTCTCTCTCGTACGCGTTTAATAAAATCCAGGTGAACGTTTATTATATCTTATCTAATTTTTCATCTTTTTTCATATAATGTTACATGTATTTTACATATGTAGATTACATCATAAATGTACGTCGTCTGTATGTTCTTCGTATTTAATCTCATATATATATATATATATATATATATATATATATGTGTGTGTGTACGATTGGATTAATCTTTCGTGTTGAATCCTTTGATTTGTGATTATTTAAATTAAGATAAATTATATATGGTTATACACGATTCGAAAGATAAATCTTTTTAAATGTGATTTTA
>NW_014569665.1:4356-6409 GCF_001313835.1 Polistes canadensis | reverse complement strand
AATTTGTGTCCTGTTATAAAATGATGTTCGGCTAATGCAGTAATATTACTTTTTTGAGCATTTGTAGATTTGCAGTAATTTTTATGTTGTTCTAGTTTTTTCTTTAATTTTTGTTTAGTTTGTCCTATGTAGCATTTGTCACATACACAAGGTATTTTGTAAACTAGGTTCGATTGTTCTAGTTTATCAATCTTGTCTTTTAGTTTTGTGATGAATATTGAATTTATTTTAATTAAGTTATAAAAAACTATTTATAGTATATTATCTATTTACTTGGTAGATTATTTTCATTGGAGATAATTAATCGGCTCTTTCTGTTTTTTTTAAAGTGAGCCTAATTATAATCGAACGAAAAATGAACAAATGCATTTTATGTTTTTATATCAATTGTTATTTTCAAACTTGAACCCATAAGTTAAATGCAATTTTCACGGGAAAAAAAAGGGAGTGGTATATATTATATAGTTATAATATTATATTGTATCATATTTATTTTGTATTGAATAATTTTGCATAGAAAATATTTGTACACTGATAAAAGTGTTCAGTGAATCGAAAAATGTTTGAAGACCACTGTTATAGTAGTAGTAGTAGTTAGTAGTAGTGGTAATTAACCTATTTTATTTATTTTTGTTATTTTATATAATTATTTTTTTTCCTATCCATTACATTTCCTATTGTATATAATAGAAAAGTGTAGTCCGTTGCGAAAGTTAAAGAAAAATAAAATGAAAAAGAAAATGAAAAAGAAAAGGAAAGAAAAAGTAGAAAATAATAAGGGATGATAAAAATCAAAGACACCCTTTTATGATCACAAGGGAATATACTGTGCAACACACATATTGCCTTTATGTTGTTAGTTGTCGTCTTTTTGTTATTGATACAACCAGAAAAAAAATAAAATAGAAAAGAAAACAAAAATATATGAAAAAAGAAGTAGCTGCATCGTGTGATCACAAGAATTTTATTTTATTTTATTTTGTTTGTTTGTTGTAGGTGTTTTTTAATTTATTTAATTGTCGGTTTTTATTTCTTCTTTTTTTCTTTTTCTTTTTTCTTTACTCACCTTATAATTGAAAGAACCGCATAAACCACCAAGGATTTCCCACGTGGTTTTTAGATTATTACAATCATTCTTTGATTCCTTACGGCAAACTCTCATTTTCTTTTTTTTCTTCTTCTTCTTCTTCTTTTTCTTTTTCTTTGTCGTCTCCGTTTATTTTTCTCGAGCATTTATCTTGTTCATCGTGGAAGGTAGAAATTAAGTTGAAACAAAGGGGGGTGGGGGTGGGGGTGGGGGAAAAAATGATATTATTAACCAATGTATAACATTGAAATGTTTTATTATTCAATTTATTTCAACGTTCTTTTTTACCATACACTAAATTGAACTTTAATTATTTCTTCTTTTTTTTTTTTTTCTTTCTCTACCTTCCTTCCTTTCTCCATTCGTGATCTTTCGTTTGATTCTTTACTTTTCTTTTTTTTTTTTATTTAAAGATTATAATTGTTTACACATCTTATCTATAAAATTAAATCAATCCCTTATCTTCTATGGGGTTTTTTTTAGCGTTGTTTCTTTCTCATCGCAAACTTTGCATTTTTTTTTAACCATTTAATTACGTGTCATAGATTCATTTTCCATTTGAAATCTCGCAATATTTGAAATCTTTATATCATCTCTCATATAATCCGGTATCTCGTATGTTTACCAATCTTTCTTCAAGAATATTCTTAATTACTTCGTGTAATTTTCGTCTCCTTCATTTTATTTTTATATCTTTATCTTCTCCTTTTCATTTTCCTTTTATCATTCTCTTTCTCCTATTTTTCATTCATAGAAATTCAATTCCACAAATTACTGCAAACGTAATATATATATATATTTTTTAATTTAATTATCAAGTATATGATTACGTGTGACGAGATAAGGTTGTTTAGGATTAATTATACTATAATTTATTGTAATGTATGACTCTGAAAATAAAATAATATCTATTGACGCGTGAACTAAGTGATCGAGGTAAAATATTAAAGTTTATTTATTGTAATG
>NW_014569665.1:1328-3206 GCF_001313835.1 Polistes canadensis | reverse complement strand
AATTTATAGATAATATTTGTTTGTGATTACAAATTGACGAGAGAATAGGAAAAAAAAAAATAAATGATCAACGTGTAGGTATTGTACAATATACTAATCAAGTTTTATGGATTTATGTATTTGAACAATTTGTTGTCTGATGTATGTATTCTATTATATATATATATAGTAATACTCATTCTTAAAATATACCTTTCAATTATGAATAAATATATCGGATAACAGGTTTATCATTAAACTTTACAACAAACACAAACATACACACACACTTTTCCAATGCACATTTATGAAATTTAACGCACAATTAATTTTTATTAAAACAATGAAATTTCTTTTTTCCTTCATTATTTCTTTTCTTTTTATACGAAACTTTTGTGTTAATAATACTTTTCTTTTTATAAAAACAAATAAAAAATAAGAGAAAAAGAAAGAGAGATATATATTATTTTATATTTTATTTGTTTTACAGTTTTTGTTTAAAAAGTAACAGAAAAATTTTATTGGTAGGTAGGTAGGTAGGTAGATGTGCTGCATGCACAAAGTAGAAAAGTCGAGTTTTGAACTTTATTACGTTAAATTACTTTCTGTATTTTAACGGAAACGTTTACTATCTCTTAGAGATATTGAATGAAGAAGAATATTATAGAAGGAACGATGACTATTTGAGCAAATGTAATATTCCTCTAGTAGAATTTTCGACATGTGTATACAAACCAGACCCATTACGTTACTGTTTGTCGACATTTAATCTCCTGTTTGTAATGAAATTAATTCATTTTATAACTGTTTGAAACTTCAGATTCCTCTTAGGACTATTTAAAAAGGCTAACGGAAGTTGGAACTTGAGAATGAGTGGTTAGAATATTATATGCACTTGAAATAAAGTAACAAGGATTTAAAAATAAATCTTTCAAGGATGTAGTGATCTGGTGAATAACTGAATTTAATTCATGGTTTTCATATTGAATTAATCTAATTTGTTTTATCAAAAAATTCAACTTTTACATTATCGTAATTTTTATCGAAATATTTTTCATGCATAATTCAATTTGTAATATAAACCGTACAATTATTATATATTAGAGTATCGTTGTATATTTTGATATTTTATTATTAGAAAATATGAATCACAATATTAATTTAGTATAAATTAATATTTTCAAATTTAATATATGTGTGTGTGTGTGTGTGAAATTTATTTGATTAAAAAAAAATATAAAGAATGTTTCGATTGTATCATAGTTTTCATAAAATATTCAACATATTTTTAGAATTTAATTTTATTTGATACATGTTCTTTTCTTTTCTTTTTTTTACATTATTCAATTTGTAACATAAAACTTTTAAAATTATGATGTATGCTAATTACATTGAATGAACTACACTGTAAATTCTCTAATATTTTGCGAGAAGATTCATATATTAATTAAATATACAAATTAATATTAATTTAATATTAAATTTTTAAATAATAAATTCTAAAATTAGAAACACCGTGTAATTTATATGAATATGTAGGAGGTGGTGTGTCTATTAATAAATATTGCAAGATGATTCATTTATTAAATTTAATAATAATTTATAAAAATTATAATTTTAGATTATGAATAATAGTCTTGCAAATTTTGTTTATTTACATAGAAGAAAATATTATTTATTTACAAGATAAAGAGAATAATGATATAAAGTATTTAAAAAAAAAAAAAATAAAACCACACACAAAGTATATATATATATTTATAAAGTATTAGCTAAAAAGAGAGGAAACATCAATTTGCAAATACCAAGTTGACTTTTAGCCATTGGACGATGATCGGCTTCGTGAAATACATAATCCGCTTTGAACTTACTGCCACGTGTAAGCTGTTATCTTTTTTC
>NW_014569665.1:0-1317 GCF_001313835.1 Polistes canadensis | reverse complement strand
GAAAGATTGAATTTTAATTAAAATCGGACAAATGATAAATAATTCATAATTATTATGGTAATAGAAATTGATTTCTAATATATTACAATTTTTTGCATAGTATATACTATCAAATGAGATATTGTAATGTCTTGTTCTATTTATTATTATTATTTTCTTTTTTTATATAATCATTCCACGACTTAAATTCAATATCAAAATGATTGTCACGCGCGTGTACATATATAAAATCATACTCTTCGAGTAATATTAAATAAATCATTCATTTTTTTATGAATACACCAAAAGAAAATTATGCGGCCCCTCGCATATAAATGTGATCTGTGTGTGTGTATGTAATAGTTACCTGTGATACGATCAATAATCAATATAATATTAGAATAACGTTGATTCGTAAAAAGATATTTTTGTAATATGCGAATAAAAAATCGAGATCATTATCATTAGTAGAATTAAAAAAAAAAAAAAGGGAAAAAAATGCTAGATAAGAAGGAAGGAAGGAAGGAAAGATAGAAAAGGGGGAAAAAGAAAGATAAAAATCTACGAGGACAGAGAGTTCGCATGCTTAACACGCGTGTCAAGTGCTACTAGGGGTGAAAACTTGAAAACTAGAGCAGGAAGAAGAAAGACGGTAGTTAGAAAAGAATAGCAAATCTCGTTGAGTTATTTCTCTCTCTCTCTCTCTCTCACACACACACACACACGTGGACCCTTCTCCCGTCCTCAACCCCTTTGCAAAACTCCGTTTCCATTCTCCATCTTTCTCCTCGTGTATATTCCCCATATCTTCATTACTTCCGACCCATCGTCACTTTTCTCATTTCACGTTAAAGTGAAATGTTATATTACTGGGTGGCCTTGGAAAGTCATGTTAAAGTCAAAAGGGGTTGCAAAGGTGTATCATTGTTGGTAACAGTGATAGTAGATTGTAGTTGGTAGTCCTTGTGATATGGGGTTAGTTGGTATAGTGATTGGGGGGTGAAAAGAGGGTTGACCCCATGAGCTTTGCTTAGGTTGAGAGAAGACGTAAATTTATGAAATCGAAGGATAAATGAAAAATCCTTTCCCTCCCCCTCTTCTCTCGTTTTTTATTTTACAGAAATTCTCTCGGTGAAATTATCCGATTTATAGTATCTTCATTGTTATCATAGTTTCATTGTATAATGTTTTGTATAATGGTTTTGAAAATAATTCCTTTTATTGTAACTTGGACATTGTTTTTATGAAGTTAAATGTTAATAGGATAACCGCGTAGATAAAGTATTGTCATAAATGTTATAATATATATATATATATATAATCAGGTTTTTATTGCAC
>NW_014569664.1:466238-466636 GCF_001313835.1 Polistes canadensis | reverse complement strand
ATTTGGTGTAAATAGAGTTTATTTTTGTTAGATTATAAAAGACCAGTTTGATATTAGTGTTTTTAAAACATTTATTTATTTTATTTACTAAAGGTTTAATATATRRRAAYTTAATGTAYTTTTTATCTTGCGGATTCGGATTTTTTACACGATCTTTGTCAATTTTAAACTCATTAAATACAATTGTGCTATAAATTGGCACAATTTTTACATCATAAATTATCCTCAGCTATGACAAACAAATTTGTGTTTTCCGTAAAAAATTCTTTTRAGTKYGTAGRATTMATACAGAAAATAACACTACCAGAAGATTATAGATTAGTATCGTTGGATGCAATCTCATTGTTCACGAACATCCCGAAAAAACTGGTAATAACAACAATAAATGAAGATTGGAA
>NW_014569664.1:450586-465192 GCF_001313835.1 Polistes canadensis | reverse complement strand
CTTCATGTATGTCGTAATATAAGAAATAATAATAAAATAAAATTTCTAGTTGCTGAAGAAGTCCCAATAAAGGGACGAAACGTCCAACTAAATCAAACATAGTTCTACTTCTTTCATGTCCAAGTTCCCTGTTAAATTTCATCATTAAAAATTTATTTAAAATATTTCTTATTATTCTTTTGGCTATCTCTGACTGTGTGAAATAAAAATTTTAATAAGTTAAATTCTTAATCATACAAAAATTTTCCAAGACTATAAACGTGTTCGCATTTTTTACATAACAAAACGAATATTGTTTCATTAGAAAAATACTATAGTGTAATATATAGATTATTTATTAACGTAATATTAATTTAATGGAATAAGCAACACGTGATGAGATAAATGAAAATTTGACGAAGAGATGAAAGATGGGAGAACAATTGGATATGAAACGTCTATTCACACGCTACGTTTTGAATTGAAATGATAAAAAAAGCCTATATAATAATTGAAAAACTATACCAAAGTAAATAAACTAGCAAAATTATTAAAGTAATAATACAAAAATTCCGTAGAAAAACAATGTATTATATTTAAATAACTGACCGAAACATAATTATACAATAATCTTTCGATTAGTATGGGTGTATGAGTAAAAAGAAAAGGAGAAAAAAAATGGTAAAAAACAACAAATATAAATTAAAAAAACATTTAAATCGCATAGGTTAATAGAAAAAATGAATTATATGTTTCAGAAAATAAAAATAACTTTTATTCGATGTCAGAATCTGTATTGTTCTATGTAAGTTTATCTGATCGTGTAAAATGAAATAGCGTATAAAAGTAACCCGTAAATAGAAGTTTAATTTATCATTAGAAAAGAAAAAAAAATTACGCATAAAGATGAATATTCTAGTGTGTATTGATTTTTTCTTCGTATATTCTTATAGTTTAGGGTTTTAAAAATGGGTTATAAAAATTTCAAAGTGAAACTCATTAAATAACCGAGATACAAAGGTTTAGTAGACACGACCCCATATAAACTGCAACTGCATGTGAAACTTTCAACGCGTTTTTCTCAAAACAACATTTTTCAAACCTGGTCTGTATTTTTTCAGAAACTACTTAATCGATATACTTTTAATTTTGCAGACATATAGAGTACACATTAAGCTATCGTTAAATGATCTATTTTTAGATTATTTTAATATTAATAATTTTCCAGACTGCAAAAAGCAAACGTTTTTTCGTTAAAATTCAAGTTCCTTATTTCAAGCGCTAACATTTTGTCAAATTATCTTTTCTTTTAATTTTCCTTTGTCCGACGATAAACACATTCGTTACGAATAAATGAAAAAAAAAATTGATAAAAAACACCTGATAATAAACATTTTTCGTTACATGACATGCGAAAACATCTTGTAACATGTACAATTTGCAATACAATTCTTCGAAAAAATTTCAAATATTATTTTAAACACGTATATGTATGATATATATAATTGCACGAAAAACGACTCTGTAAACAAAAACGGTTTAAAATAAATTCCCCAAATTCACTTCGAAAACGGATGCTCACACTAGAATACCCCCTTTAATGGTAGGGGTGGAATTATAAAATAAAAAAATTTTTTTTTTCTTCAGTGTGGCACTTTGGGAACCACTAAGTATGTATAATATAACTCGAAGACAGTTAGGAATGACGCAACGTTGAAATTGAACGATGAAAAATTATAAATGATAAGAATAAAATTTATCGAGTTCGGTAAATGGCTGTTTTTTTTTTTTTTAAAGTATATTAGAATTCTCCTTCCTTCTTTAACGATCGATAGAAATTTTCTATTCGTCTTTATGTTTCCGATCATATACAACAGTGTGCATAGGAAAGCACACACAACGGTACCACTTCGTGACACGCGTTGGTTGGATGAATTTGCGGTCGAACACACGACTGTGCTCCAGAAAACCAAATTACTGCAAGGAATATGCGAGTAGTTTAAATCGTAGAACGTATAAGCACGAACTAACAATAAGTTCATTTTCAGAGGCGGATTAAATCAAATGGGATGGGGGGGGGGACTACAAACGGTACACATTTTGGGGCCCTTCGAACTTAAGTTAGAAAAAGAAAACAAAGTTCCGACAAAATCTTCCATTAAGTTATTAACATTAGATTTACGAAGGTTTTATTTATTACATTTTTAATGACTTACAAACATTGTTTGAATAAAGCGTTAAGTAAAAAGGAGGAATTAATATTTACGTATATTTTATTATGTAACTAAAAACCATCAGATGTTTTTAAAAGATAATATTTAAGTTTTTTTATATATAGTAATCAAATTTTTAATGAGTCAAATTGGCTTAGTCCGTAAATATAGTGTTAAAACACTGTTGATGGAATAATGGATATTAAATACCTTTTATGCAGTACTTACCAATGCATTTTTTTTTTTTCATTTAACTCTTTGAGTGTAGAATACTTTTTTTAGCTGAAGCGTTTTATAGGAACGGAATAGTTTATTATTAGTGCGACTGTTTCCATTGATTGATATTATTAATCACACACACACACACACATATTCTAATAATAAATTATATTTAATAATTAAATTTTTTGTTTCTTATATATAATATTCATGTGACAAGACTCATAACAATAATCAATACGCAAACCAACATTATATTATTTGATATTAATATTGACAAACACGTAATATTCGTCGAAAGAAATTACGCTGGCAACTTTTATCAAACGCATATATGCGTCCATAGCAGTCAAAATGAATATTTTTTTTTTCTTACTCTTCGTCTTAACAATGAAGCTACTTATGGTGTTACTCGTTAATAGGGTATTAACTAATGAAAGAAAAGTAAAGAAAAATTTCATACTGTTGTAATAGCAAGTAGTTTAAAATACCTGCTACATAATGTTACTCAAGAATACTATTGAGAAAGGGAAAACGTATGGTGATTGTTGGTTTATGTAAATAATGATTTAAATGGAACATATTTGAATAATAAAGTAAAGTATTTATATACTTTTAAAGGATGAATAAAATCAATTAACTATAAAGGAATGTTGATAGCAGCAAAGATGTGATTAATCAATGAGAAGATAATCATGAATGTGGTCCTTTCTTGTATGGGGTCTGAAAAAAATCTCATGTTGATTTCAAATAGTAAACAACAAAAAAATACCCTAAGTTTTGTAGATTTATTTTAGACATTATTAATCATGCTGCAAGTATTAATATCAGCGTAACAGGTAAGTTTAATTAATTTAAGTCAACAGATTTTAGAATGCAACAATCATTGTATTAAATTATACCATACATATTATAATGTATTCAATAAATTTATTAAAATAAAAAACATAATTTGCCTCGAACCCTAAAAAAACATTTTAAAACCTCAGAGAATCCTTCGAGGGCCTTTTGGTATTTCAGGGCCCTACACTGCCGCTTAATTTGCTTACCACTCCGCTACTGACTATGATTTGTAATACCTGTAATTCAACTTGCAAAATGTAATAGCATGCGTAGTATTTTTAAAAGTTAACCTTTTCCCTGCTAACGGTGACTATAGTCAACTAACTTCTAACGATCATAGTAGACTAACGGTTACTATAGTCATCTAACGTCTGTATATTATTGAACCTCTCGAATATTCCTTATCGAAAGTTTATGTTTGAGAATGGTCGGGAAGTTTCGGGAAAGATGGAAAAAAAAAATAAAAAAAAAATAAACGATTCGAAATATAAGGGGAAACAGTTCCGTTCGAATCAGTTCTAGCTAATAGATTTGTAGCATTATATCTGTTTAATCTAAATAAAAAACTGACTCTTTCATTTACTCTTTACTATCACTTATACCATATCCCCAGGCAAGTAAATAATATATTTCAAAAAATACTTCCTATATGTGTAAATAAATTTGTTATCTAGAGTTTATAAAAGCAATTTCTTGTGTGACTCAAAAATATCGTGTGCGGGATTTTTGAGTTATATTCTATGCGAGGATTATTTTATTTTATGCGATTCCTATTCATCGCATAAACAATTTTGTGTTCTTTGTTTTTTTTTTTTTTTAAATACATTGCGAACGATATTTTTTATACCTACTTACGAGGTTTCCGAATATTTATTTTTTTTTTCTGTGTGCTTTAATTTATGCGGTCTCTATCATTCGCACAAAAAAATAACAGGTTTCGGTGTATTTTTTTTTTCCTAAATAAAATATTATTAAAAACATCAACCATTAAAGTGCTTGCTGAAAAATAGGTAAGTTCAGGACCCTAAAAAAGTCGAGCAAAAAACGAATTGAAATGGTTCAAGTACTCGTTTCTCTAACCTTCGTAAGGTTAAATAATAGATAAGAAGACATCATTGTGTAAAGATAATACAAGGTACATTACGTATTATTTAAAATACGAATGATACTGTGCCGCCACTGCGTAATGTATGAATTATTCATGCAGAATAGCAGCAGCTTTTCAAGTTTTCTTTTTTTTTTTTCATTTCTCATCCTTCTTTTGTTAACAATTTCTCTTTTTTTTTTATCTCCGTTTCTTTTAATCGTACAAATTATTTATATAATTCACGACACAATGCCATTGTGATCTGTTAATTATTATATCGTTCACAAATTCTCAATTCACATAGAAATATCAAGCAGCCTTTAAAGTTTTTTCTTTTCTTTGCTTATTTTACCCTTACGGTAATAAAGAGGAATAAAAAAAACTAACTTTGATTCTTTTTATTTTTTATACAATGCCTGAAAAAAAAACTATTTGACAGATTGAAACACAAGAACCGTTTTATAAAACAGGTCTGAAATGTCTGTTGTTAGAATGTAAAATGATTTTAAAATTTAGAGTAAGGTCAGATATCGGTAAACGCGGACTAATGTAATATCTATGTATAAAATGACATTACTTTCGAAGTAAACCTAATAATTATCTTGACACCATGTTGAAATCAAGAACTCCTACTAAGAAACGTTTGAAACTCTAATAATATAATAGATAGCTAAAGTATAATTACATTATAATAAAAATAACAAAACATGTATATTTTGAATAATTAAAATAATAATAATGATATCATAGTAAAAGGTATTTTAAACATCTATCACTTTGTTCCACAGTGAAACAAATTAATACACGTTGGTTTAATTAAATAAACATTTTCTCATTCATTTTGTATGTATTTTTTTTCAAAGATTAAGTTACGATGCATAAAAGAAAAAAGTCAAAATACATATATAAGAATTTGTTTTTTAATAAACTAATAATTAATACAAAAATTGCAAAAATTAAAAATAAAGAATGAAATTATTCTAATTTCTCTTACTCCGTAATTTTGTAGATTAGAGTGTTCGTTATTTGGCTTTTTGAGAAAATTTGACGAGTACATCTCTCGGTTAATCTCGAAATAAATAAAAATAAAAATCATCTTTATATTTCAGTCGTTTTGCTTTAATATTAAACCGTGCTAATGAGAACGTACGTTTTTCTCTTCATTCACGTAACGCAGAAATTTTTAAATTTTTTTAGATATCATTTTTTTAAAACAAGCAACGAAAAACGAGAAAAATTTTTACTCCTCCACACCAATGACGTAGGTGGTATTGTTTTACCATATATTTTTCCTTAAGCTGATAAAATAATATTTATTATTTGAAAAGAAAAAAAAAACCGTGATGAATGAGAATAGATGAAATTTATTATAATTCATATACAAATCTCGTATGTATTCGAGTGTTATTTGTTCGTCAAATATAATCAAAAATTTTGTCCTAACTATTTTTTCGATAAACTTAAAATATTGTTTGCGATACAGTATACTTATTGTCCATTTGATTTTAATTCAAAACTAGTCGATGTTTAATATTGTGAAAATTTAACAAAGAATATATCTCAAATATACGTTATATTTATACAGTAATGAAACTGTGTTAACATTGTATTTTATTATTGTAATGAACGATATCTCGTAGTATTTGAAACGTTAATACAATTTAAATATAACAAAGTAATATACTCTTGGACGTGTTTCAAATTAAAATAAGTTATAATTAATCCAGCAAATTCCAACTGCATAATTGTATCGAATCCTAAAATAATTTCAGACACTTGCCATGCGTATCAGAAATGCAATAAATAAATAAATAGTAAATGAACCTAACAACGCATCTGCTACTGGCCGAATTACATATACACGGTGTCCAAATAATTTACTTTATTAAGCTACCTTAGTTAAATCTACAAAATACATAAACATGGTAGAACTGCATAAAAAAATAGTAAAAAAAAATTGGCGGTTAAAACAACTTCGATCGTTTTCCAACGCAACAAATCAATTTCGTGAACACGCTTTTAGGAGAATGATTAATGAGACACATTTTTCTAGAAGGGAAATGGTCAGTTTCTGTTAAAAAAGTCAATCCAGAGTGTCAGGTTTGTTTTTGTTTCCATCGTTTAGATACGGTAAATCATAGTCAGCGCTATAAGAAAAAGCAAAAACGAAAGAAGCAAAAAAAGAAAAAGAAAAGAGAGCGGGTAGGCAAGTTTGAGAAATAAAAAGAGGGATAGAAAAATACAGAAAAGAAAAAATATAAAAAAAGGCACGAAAAATGTTGGAAATATTGCCCTGTCACTTTTCATTGTATTTCTTTAGAACAACGTGTATCCTTCGGATCATAGTTGTACACAAAAGAATAAGATCCCCTTTTCTATTCCTCTTCCCCACTCCCCATCGCTTTTCTCTATTATTTTTCTTCCATTACGTCTCACGAATATCATTGGCTGCAGCTTTAGTTTGCTGTTGTCATCTCAATCATCTCATTATTTTTTCTTTTCTTTTTTCTCGTTCCAATCATGGAACATTTTGCGAGTCACCGATAAGAATCGTTATTCAAATTATTTTCCAGTTTAAAAAAGAAATACAATGGAAACAAAAACAACCACCAACGAAGTGTCGCGAAAGATTTCGCATCGGTTATAACCATAAGAATATTATTGAAAAATTTGATTGAATTAAAAAAATACACCCGATCGCATGATCTAGTTGTCAATAGATTGTATATTCCGATGTTTGTTAAATATTTAAAAAAAAAAATAAAATGTACAAATGATAAGGTTTATCACTCACCGCAACCGTAGTCTATGCTTGGTGTTGGTTGAACGTTGCTTTCGATGATAGCCTTACTGAATAAATAAATCGGATTTGTATCAGTTCCAGCTGAGTAAGAACACACACGGGCATGTGGTTCTAAACTATCACCTCCGCTCATCAGGAGCACCTGATGGCACGCCATAACCCCACATTCCCTCTCAATTGCCTCCTTCAATTGAGCGACACTGAAAAATATACAAATAATAATGGATCAAATATATTTCCATATAATAAAAACTTTATAAAAGAAATTACGTTCTATTACATTTTACTCTTCCTCTTAAACTAATATATATATATATTATTACTATAATATTATTATTATTATATTAATTATAAATGTACCGGTAAAAGGAACTAAAATTTGACTACAATACAGTTTTGAAACATTTGAAGAAGACTATGTTTGTGTGGGTACAAAATATGAACAAAATTTATTATTAACGTTTTTAACGCAAATATTTTCTTTAGCTAATCGTTGTTCAGAAATACGCAAATAAGGTCGGCGTAAGGGCTTTTGTGGCTGATACGTTGCCGACGCTCAAGCTTTAGATATCTTATATGTCGCCAGCGTTTAATGTGTAAATATAAGAAAATAAATTTAATATAAATGCAGGATCATAAATGTTTTATTAAGAAATTAACAATGAAACGTTTCCGTTTGTTTGACTTGGCAAGGAAACTATGTCAAGTTTGTATTTACAAGAACGGATGACTCTTTTTGAATAAGAACTTCAATATCGATTCAACGAAAATCCAGTTACGTATAAATTTCATATTCTTATATATATATAATTTATGAAGAAAATATTTACACACAACTTTAATTTTGATATTATTATTTTATATTATATAGAATGATAATATTTATGATAATAATAAAAATATGATATATAATAATATTAAATAATATTATTACGTATTATTACATAGATAATATTACATAATATATTTACAACTTTAATTTGATATTATTGTATTATTTTATCTTTTTTTTATTTTATATTATAGAATGGTAATATAATATTTTATATTATAAATACTTTAACGTTATTAAATGAAACGTTCTGTATACGTGTATGAATAATTCATTAATTGTAAATGTTTCGAGTTTATCATGAACTCTACGATCGACATTGTTTGAATACTTGAACACGAAACGACTTAAATTTTGATCTATCAGACGACTGTTACAACACTAAAACGTGATTTACTAACGTGAAGATATTACATGAAATGTGATATAATACGTCAACTGTATGATTAATTTGCAAAATGTTCGAGCAATATTCAAAACACGAAGCAATTTATAATTAT
The DNA here is from genome assembly GCF_001313835.1 of Polistes canadensis. NCBI lineage: Eukaryota > Metazoa > Arthropoda > Insecta > Hymenoptera > Vespidae > Polistes > Polistes canadensis. The sequence goes on along the minus strand of NW_014569664.1, from coordinate 456,716 downwards.
TTTTTTGGTTTCCCGAAAACTATTAAATTATCAGATTTGAAAATTGCAAATTTTGGATACTTATTTGAATTAAACTTTCGATATAAAGGAGGTATTATGAAAACTAATGGTTACTAAAATTTAATGAAATTTTCAATTCTTCGAACAAATCTAACGTTCAATGCTTCACCTATTTTCAGTAAATTTTCTTTCTCTTACCTTTTACTAACAATAAAATTGACTGTCAGATAGATATTTTTTTAATTTTTTGCTAAAGCATAAAAATTCATTGAAAAGAAAAAAAGAAACAATTGTTAGTTGATAGCGGAAAAAAAGTTTTGCGATAGTTAACGGTTAATTAGAATTTAATTTAATTTTTTAATTTACATAGTATCCATTATGTTCTATTTTCGTGTTACTTTCTTACATTTTTTTCTTCTTACTCGTTGAAAAAACTGACGTTTAACAGATTGCTTTTTATTTTTTACAAAAGCATAAAAAAGTCATGCATAAACGTTTCTTAATCGTTATAGATGGATAGAGAGTATATGTAAAAATGAAAACCTCTTAAGAGGGTTCAGAGAACACAAAGAATGTTTCATCGATCGTTTTGTTTATACGAAATAAAAGGAAATGAAAGGAATCCGGAAACGTGCTTGAACCTTATAACCACAAAGATACTCAACCATTTACAATTCCTTGCAATTCCTTACAATTCCATGCAATCCTTCCATCGTTTCTTAGTATAAAATTTATATATCGCAAAAATACTTTTTGACAAAAAAATCAATAAACGTATGTACGTAATTTGATTAATTAATTAAATAGCATGCAATTAAAATAACTCGGTGCGTGTAAAAAATTTAAAAAGCTTTTAAATTTAAATCAATACTAAAACAATTAAACATCGTATTTTATACAACATTATTAAAATCACGGATGATAATCCTAATCTCGTGATAAAGGCATGCTTCTGTTTGGTTCTAATTTTACGAGTTTAATAATTAACTCTCGTTAATTAAAAATAATAAAATACGTAGCAATATCTTTCATTCAAAATGATACTTAAACATACAATATAATCTATCAAATAAAATCAATTAGTAATTCAGATACGTCCTATAGATTCTCACGTATCCTAAATGGACCACACCCTATTTTTCCGATAAATTCCTTTGTTAAAGGAAACCACCTTTAAGTAATATTGGATCGAAATATAAGAAGGAAAAGAGAGAGAAAAAAAGCAAATGATGACAAGTGAATTCTTCCCTTCTTTCGATTCTATCATCAGATAAACAGTATTATACTTCGGAGACTTTCATCGGTGGTTTTTGAAGTTTCAAATTTCACGAAAGCTTTCGGTATGATATATGTTACTAACACTGCTAAAAATATCGATTTTCTTCTGGAAAATAGGTCAAGACGAATAAAACGAAACGGTTCGAAGAAGCGTAATTAGAGGCGTAAGAAGAAAAATCATTTCAGCGCGTAATCGGACGTTGGTAAGCTATTACAAAATACTGACAAAAATATTTCAAAGCTGGATACACGTTTCTTTATTTACAGGCACTTTCAAAAGTCGCTTTACTAAAAAAAAAAATATCAGAAAACAATATTGGTTTGTTAATGAAATTACGATATTTTATTTATCACTTAAAGATACAATTAGTGTCCATTAAAATTGTACACCATTATGTTTGTTACATTTCTATTTGGAAACTATTGATATAGTGTGTTTACGGTGAAAAGAATTTAGAAATAAATACGTTAGTATATCTTAATTACATATTTATTGGATTTAATTTGAAAGTTTTACTTCTGAATTAATTTAATACGAAAATAATATACGGAAAAAGCCTGTACCTTGAAATTGTTCATATTGATATAACTGTAAAAATGGAAGGAATACTTAGTTTTTTCGTATCTAACGCTTAGTCATTCTTTGTCTTTACTGTTATTTAAATTTTTAGTATCAAAATTAGTTTAATACCTATTAAACAAAAAATAATATAAAATACATTTGTTTCAATAATTACATATCTATTAATATAATTCGAATATTCTATCTGATATTTTATTAGATGCAAATTTTCAGGTGAAAATCATCACTGGCCGAAAGTGCTAAAAGAAATGTATTTTAATTTAAACAATCCAAAATATTATTAGAAGTATATTAGAACGTTCGATATACCTTAAATGACTCATAATTAATCGAAGAAAATGTATATTATAATTTAAAAACACAGAGCAAAAGTAAGACGCACCCGTTCTCTTATAAATCCAACGTTAGACTGATTGTTTGTTCTCTATGAAAGCCAGTTAAAATTTTTATGTTGATTCATGTTTATATAACTTTTCTTATATGCTACATATGCATAACAAAAATAATATCCGTAATAAATAGAATTTATTCTTCTGAAAGTCATACAATCAATACAAGAAATTTAACCGACCTTGATGAGTGAAAAAGTTTCAGTGTAACGGTGGATGTCATGCTGAACTCATATTCTGTGCTTCTGGACTACAATATACATTCCCTTCGATTTATTATCAATCAATTAAGGTATATTTAAAATTTTAATATGCTTTATTAATATTTTAGATTTTTTAAATTAAAATACATTTAAAACGTTCCTGGCTAATGATGATTTTCAGTTAAAAAGTTTTCATTTAATAAAATATCTGATTGAAATTGTGTGTGTGTGAGTGTTTAGTATTCCAAGGATATTAATAGATATGTAACTATTAAACAAATGTATTTTTTATCATTCTTACTTTAGTGGTATTAAACGTATTCTGATACTAAAAAACACAAAAAACCCGCTTCATTCTTACAGTTATACTTACATGTACGATTTTAAAGTATGAGCATTTTCTATACATTATTTTCGTATTTGTTTAATTCACTTGTTATAAATAAACCTTTTAAATTAAGCTCATTAAATATGTAATTAAGTTATACTAATACATTTATTTCTAAATTGTATTCACCTTAAACACACCATATCAATAGTTTTCAAATAAAAATCTAGTGTGAACATAACGTTGCACAATTTTTAAAGGGACACTTACTATATGAATATCCAATTGCAGTGCTATTGAAAAAGAATAGGTATCGCTATTCTAAATATCTGTTTAAAAACAAAATATTTAATTTTTTAATTAAATAAAATATCTTTCGAAACAATAATCCGTTTAAATTACCAAATTTATTAAATTTATTCTAAAGATCTAAATCAAGTGTGTATATCATTTCCGAGTAAACAATAATTAAAACGAAAAAACAATGAAATCAATTGTTATTTACGAGAATATACATTGCTTCGTCTCTCTGTAGTAAGTACAAACTTTACGAGCTTTGTAAAAGCACGAGTTACAAGCAGAAATTAACCCTAATTGGTTAATAAGCGTCCATACGTCGACCCTTCCTGATTCAGCATATATGTTACGGTCAATGTATTACTGTGGGCATTGTATATATTGCCCAGAAAGTTTTGGTCAATCTATAAAATGTGCTTCAGTTTGCTGTGTGATTAAAACACATAGGTGTGAGTGTATTTTTTTTTTAAACTCGTGTAAGTGAAACAAGCCATGGAAATGAAAGAATTTGTATAAAATATCTTTAACAAGTTTCGATTAATCTATAAAATGTATTTCAAGGGGGTGTTTTAAGAGTACGGGGAGTGGGGGAAAGGGTAAAGTGATCTTAGGAAAAAGAACAGTAAAACTCTTAATTGAAACCGAGGTACCACGTTGATCTTTATAATAACAGAATAACAGAATATATCTTTAATTATTAATAATTAAATTCGTGTTTTTTTTTTATTATATTACCTCTTTCTGCCGTTACAACGTTGTAAGTTTGGAAATCAAGTTCAAGTAAGAAAAATTGAGATTGTTTCATGACTTTACGAACATACACCTTTCGTGATTTGTTACACTTACAAAAGCTTAATATCACTTTATCCTCCCCTCCCCATCCCTCTGTAGAAAGAAAATTTTACCAAGTATCATACAAATGGTGCGAACGTCTGCATCAATAAATTAATATATTGTATAGATACGATATATCATAAAATTATTATTACGAGGATCAGTTGAAAAATCCGTGCACTTTCTTCAAGCATAAATAATAAAAATGATTCATTTACATTTTAAATAACAATTTTAATAAATTGTTACCACTTGATAAATTCGTGGATTCATTTTTTTGTATGTATAGAGTAATTAATTTACATATAATTTAATACAAATTGTAAAACATTTTTTTTTAAATTTAATTAATTTTATACAAATTTTATTCTTAGGAGTGAAAAATACGAAAAGAACAGAATATTCATAAAAATTACGGATTATCAGCTACAATAATTTTGATCTTGAAATATGTTAAGATCACTGTATTTGGTTACAGTTAAAAGATTTTATTCATCGTTTATTTTTCCATTAACAAAATATTAACATATATGTTTACTAAATAAAATGTAATTTTTATTAACACCATTTACGTTAAACAAACGTATGTTGGTAGAATAATTTATTTATGTATAGTTTAATAGAACCCTCGAGGGCAGCATTCTCACCTTGAAGTAAAATACAACCCTACCCCAGAACATAAATAATTAAATTCCTATTATAAAAGGAAGTCCTGTTTGATACATAACATCCGGGATTCATTATTTATTCAAATTGCTGGATGTAACGAGGATATAGAAAATGTTCTATTATAACCACGCGTGTGTTTATTCCGGATAATATTTCGTTAATCCTATCATAAGCGTTTAGAAGGAAACCATAGAACGTTTGTGACGTCAAATGAGAATCAGTAATACTATACTATAAAACACATAAGTACATAAATAGTATTTACTTATTATTAAGTGGTTAAATTTCATTCATGTCATTTTTTCATTCCAAAAATATATTTATAGCTATTTTCTATTTTTATATCATTTTTTCCATAGCAAGTAAGCTTTTTGAAAAAGCAATTGGAGAAATGTTTAACATTTTTAAAAATTCTAATAACATTGGAAATGAATTTTCATGGAGTAATTGTTGATTTTAATGTATTCAATTTTTTTTCAACTGCTCCGGACGTTTCTTGTTTCTTACGTCAAAATCACCGTTTCTAAAGCATTCAAAACAAACTTTAAATGTACTTTTAGATGCATTTTCATCATTTATATACTTCGAATAATAAGCAATGCGTTTGATGTGCGGTTTTCTTGAGGTTAAAGCAGTAAAGAACCATACGTTGGAAAAACGGTTTATCATAGATTATTTACAATCGATTGATTAATTTCTTTGGCATTCAAAAATCTAATCTACGAAGATTAAATTCTTTTTGGCAATGTCTAAATTACATAAGACATGTAATTTTATCATGAAAAATTGCCAGTGTTAAAACCGTTAGCTTCAAGAATTATGTTTACCACAAAATAAACGTGGATAATAAAAATTAATACTTATTGAAAATATATTTTTATCTTTTCCGAAATAAAAATCATAAAGAAAATACTTCTTGGAAATTTTCCTTAACAATTCAGAAATTTCTCTAGAAATAATTTATCAAAAACTACATGCATAATAATATATTTGATATTATAAAAATATAAATAAATAAGTTTTATATAAATATAAAAATAATGATAATAAAAAAAATTAAAAATTATATATATTTTATTGAACATATGTACTCATATTATTTGTCTAAGAAATTATATATATAATTTCTGCAAAATCTTTGATTAATTATTTTAACTTTTTATTAGAGACAACGTAAAGTGGGTAAAAAACTTTTCGATTATTATTCGAGTTTTCATTTTATTTCAAGGTGAGAGTGCAGGTGGGGTTCTTCATATGCATTCAACTTAATTTACATAAATCCATGAACTTGTTCAGATATGCTCTATTAAATTAACATATGTCAAGCTCAAAGCCATTAGTACTTGTTCCCCTTGAATTTACAGTAGAATTCTTTTGTGTTAATAAATTATTAAGACGCAAGTGACAGCTGTGCACTTTTTTAAAGTGATCTTAGGGTAATGACTTTACAACATATTTGAAGTTCAAGGTCTTTGTTACTAGTTCCTCGTATTCAAAGTTTTACCATTGTGAATATATCAAATAGCCTTAGAATATTCTTATTTGACTT
>NW_014569664.1:441572-450511 GCF_001313835.1 Polistes canadensis | reverse complement strand
TAAAACAAATACAATTTTATATATATTTTTGAATAAAATAATATCTATTAATAATAAACTTGCTTTTTTTTGGAACTATATTTTAACTTATTTCTCTTATTATTTTTAAATATAAACAGTAGTAATATGTATTACAAATTAAAAAGTCAAATTATATAAGCAAGTAAATTTATTTGAATTAATAATTCAAACATTTAAGACATATCTTAAATATCTTATGTCAATAATCCTGTTGGAACGAAAGTAACCACACACAAAAAAATTGTAAGATATTGAATACTCGTCTGTTTTTAAAACTTATATAAAAACTTTTAAGACTTTTAAACCTTTGATGATCCAAACTTTAAAGAGAGTTTCAAGAGCCGAATCATGTTCGAAATTACGATACTTCATTTTCAATTGAGTAAAAAAAACTAACAAAAAAATTAAAGATTTTTGCTTGGCTGTCAAGGTTCTTCGTATTACATTTCTTTAAATGCACAGTCATGAATTGAAATTTATCTAAATAAAAATAAATAATTTTGAAATAGCAGCAACAATTGATAACTTGTTTTACGTGACACCAATTTTGCAGCTCACTTGATATAACAAATGTATGTCGCCCGAGAAAAAAAAAGGTTTAGTATGACTGGTTTAAATTGAGTGACTGAAAATAAAAAGAGTAGAAGTTACATTTTTATTAAATTTGAGACAAGTACATAACTACACAATATAACACTGTCTAGTTAATAACTTATTATTATTATTTTTCTTCTATATGAGTTTTTTTTTACTAATTAATGTTTAAATTGAATAATTAAAATCATAAAATTAGCACACATTTGGAACACTGTTTAGCAGTTAAAATAAATATCGTCTAATTTGTATTAGAGTTATGCATTTATTATAAATTAAAAAGAAAAATGTTACATATATCCTTTTTATTTTTAATTATTCAATCTCCTAATATTAATAAATAATAAGATTCAATAAGAATATTATTTTCTTTTCTCTCTCTCTCTCTATATATATATATATATTAATTTTTTTGTTTTAAAGATTCCGCGAGAAATCTAATAATATAAGATATTTATTTATATAATAATCCACTTAAATGTTAAATATATACATAATAAAGAAACATCTCTCGTTTCTATAGTATTATAATATATACTTCCTGACAAGCTTATACGACATTCATTACTAGTACGAACATCACTCTCAAGAAAAGAAAAAAATGTAAAACAAGAATAAATTATCTTTGCGACGTTAATCAAACGAAAAATAATAAAAAAGTAAGAAATTTAAGTTCACGGCGATGTGATCGTAGTTTTCGTAAAATTGGACTTAAACGTGCAATATGAAAAGTGATTGGAGTACGTATATAAGGTTAAAGGTGATCTTTTAGAAGGAAAATGAGAAGCAGTTAGTGTCAGATGAAGGAGAGTAGAAACGGCTCACCTCTTATTGCGCTTTCGTCATACATTAGTGCGCATTAAAAGCTTGGCCGTGCGGTAGCACACAGACTACGACAGGTTCGTGTATCGCAATGGTGTATATATATTATACGTACGCATGTTTATCTATATATGTATATATGTATATATGTAAGTCGGTATAAGTAAGAGAATATAGAACACCCACGTGTCGTATGCCAATTATGTACATTATCCTCTATATCGATGTCGCTTGTAACAGAAGTATTGAAACTCGTGCTACGCAATATAACAGTAAATATAAAGTGAATTGTAGGATGAATATACATATGAATACATATATATATATATATAGAAGAAGCCAATGCGGTTAAATGCATTTTTTTGAAGAAATATTTTTTTATTTTTATCAATTGTAATTAGAATAAATAATAATATCTTTAATTATTATATTAAAAAAAGATTGTGACCAAAGATGAAAGTTCTAAAGTTTTTAAGATTTTGCCTTTGTTTCAAGAAAGAATGGTTCCTGAAGGTATTATGGCACATCTACAGATCGCGTCAGAGTTTTGAATTGTTCAGAAATCAATGCGATTAAATGCATTTTTGGATACTGTTTAATTTCCAATAATATTATTTTTAATTATTCAAGATTGTTATTCATTTGTACATTTTTTTCTATCTATTTTTAATTGACAAAAGATGATAGTACTAAAGAACTTTTTGATTTTAAACACTCCGTTCAGAATGTATTGATTTTTAATCGAAAAATTCTATTATGGTGGTACATATAAATATTTTTGGATTCTTATTTATATGGTACAAAATTTATAAAGTTTGTGAATCCTATTCTATTGGGTTGTGGAAGAAATTTTTCATATTTTATAATGCACAACACAAGTTTTCTTTTCTTCATATTTTGTATCCAGCTAAAAACCCATCTACTTAAAAAATACGAAAAAACTTTTTACCTAACCGAATATAATAATAATAATAAATATTTGATTGATTAGAATTTGTTTGTTAACCTTTTTATTTTACGATCTACATATTATTGGAATCACTTTATAAAACTGTAACTATTACTACTGGTCAAAATGATTGGTGTCTGCATTAAACGTAAATATTTAACATTAAATGAAAATGTTTTTCTTTTTTATTAGTATAAATATCTAGAATACGAGATTGTAAAGTGATTCTTCTAAATCACATTTTATAATTTCTACATAAGTAAACTAATCCGATTATTTTTACGAGGTCCGAATTACCAGGAATAGTACCATTTTTTTTCTCTATAATATTACGTATACATTCTTGCAACAAAATTATTTTATTATTTTAAATTAAAATTGAATTAAAACTCACATTACAAATATAATTAAAAGTATTCTTTTTATATATGAGATATTTTATCAATTACAAATTATTTTTATCAGTCTCATAAATATATTTAACATTAATTTATATTAAAATTGAACAAAAAGTTATGAGAAATATGAATAAGCATTTGTTCCCCTTGCATTTCATTGGTCTGATATACAACTAATTAAAAATAAATTATATATAATGTTAAATAATTAATTAAACATAAGTTTTATCATCTATCAATATTTCTAGGACGTTTTTCGTCTAACAAATGAGATATGGATATTACGCCAATAATATCTATTCGGTGTGTTTTGTATTTAAATACGGTAAACGTGTTTCAACAACTCTGTATAATCAAGTAACAGGTGAACTATAGTTATTATTTTCAATCTACGTCACATTGTTTTCGTTGAATCATTATCGTCATTATCTTAAGTTAGTTTAGATTGTTTTGAAGAAATTATCATTTGGGTGCGTCGACATTTATGTTTGTAGTCGTGTATGTTCTACAGTTAAATAACCTCGAGTAAACATATATCTTAAGTACAAAATACTTCATTATAATTTTGTAATAACACTGTTATATATATATATCAAACGCATTTTATCGCTTTAACATCAAGCATTTTCTTTTTTGATCACGTACAAACAATCTTTCCGGAACATTTCTATCGATGATCTAATCATTTTAATCGCAGTTGAGCATGTATTTATATGGTATTAGTAATTTCTATTATAATCGATTAGAAATATGTTATTTTGTACCGGTTAGTTTAGTTTGCAACTTCAAATTGTTAAATTGCTACAACTTTTACAACAGAAATATTTACGCGCTGTGAATGTGTAAGTGTTTGAATTAACACGTTAAATGCAAAGTAAATTTTGCACGGCTTACATTTAACATCAACGCGATTTTGTTATTATACGTTAAATATTATATTTGAATATTATTTAGAACAGAGAAGTTAATCCTTTACTACAAAACTACAAATTTGTTCTTTTTAGAATCCATATTTCTGTGTTTTAAATAATATTTTAGTAACAGTAGACACTACTACAGCTATCAGAAAGTAAAATAATACTGAGAACAAAATTTGAAAGAAACATCAATGCATTTTGACGTTTTCTATTAATGTATTGGTTTTTTTTAGAAACATAAGATAACGGGTAACCATAACCTAGGCTAATTGAAGTCCTGCTATACATGACTAAGTCACAGAATAAAAAATTTACATCTTTAATTTCATCCGAATAAATAAATATATAATTCAGAACTAGTTTATAAAATATAAATATATAACCTCCCATAGTCATTAACCTATTTAAGGTTGAATTTTTTATTTCATTATCTATAATATTTGTGTATTTTTTTATTAGTTTCAATTATTTAAAAATGTAAACTTCATTTTTTTATCATTTATTTTCTTTATTTACCATAAAAATATTTTAGAAATAAACTTATTTAGAAATCTTATTTTAGTAATAATGAAATCTTTTTTCTTATTATTTTACATATAATAAGTTAAGAAAAAATATAAAAAGAAAAAAATAAAGTTCACATTTCATTATAAATTTTCCCAAAATAATCTAAAAAAAAAATATAAAACGCATGAATATTATAGTAAATAAAAGAAGAATAAATTAAATAAAACTAAATATTCGCATATTCACCACAGATTCGGAAGAGATTAAATTTATCATCATAATTTTAAGTAATTGTAAAAAATTGCAGAAAGAAACATTAAAAAATGTGTGAGAATAATTTCAAGAAATCGTTTCGAAACAATGCGTAAAGAAAAACAATAAGAAAGATATATTTCTTTTATTTCTTTAGCGACCAATTTGACCATGGTCATGAATTAACATAACGAATACACGTGCTATACTCCTTTATGACAATCACATTAACCCTCTGCGTTTCTGACTCATAGTTGAGACGACATTAGCAGTACAATATATAGCACATTGTGATAAAAATACTTTGGAATATATACTGAATAATATGAGACTTATAAGTTATTCTATATAAGATAAACATACACTACATGTCAAAATTATTTCACCATCTTACAAAATTATTAAAATATTTGCCTAAATTTATTGTATCCAATTCTTATTAAATATTTCTATATTAAAGCAAAATGTGTAAAATGTTCGTTAAAAAACATGATTATTATTTTCAATCCAAATGTGTTATCCATCAAGAAATATTTCATTTGTGCTAAACGTAATTTTCAATACATTGATTACACATTTTTTTGATACAGTTTATAATTCAATCTGAATTATTTCTTAAAACAAATGACTTTCATAAAATTGCACAAGTCATTACATAAAATACCAAGAATACTGGAAAGCAAAAGGTGGCTATTTCAATGAAGCAAAGTTTTTAATATTTTATAAACATTTTGTAAGTTTTTATTTTTTTTTTATTTTTCATTTTATCGTGATATTTCTAGTAAAACTGATTTATTTTTATATAACTTTCTTCCCCGTAGATAAACGACTGGCAAATTATTTATTTTAATTATTCTTAATATTTGGGAATTTTTGTAAAGAGTAAAATAATTTTGACCGGTAGTGTACGCATTTATTTTCTTCACGTATTACATTACCTTGAAAACGTTTCTTAACCTATGGATCGCGTTAAATAGGGTGTGGAATGATAGTTGATAATTATCCAATGTAATGAAAAAAGTAATTAATTTGTAAAAAATTTTCAGAACATTTTTATAGAATGTTTTTAAGAATACACAAAACTACTGAAGGAAAAAAATGATATTTTTGAAAAGTAATATACAAAGACTCGAATATGTTTGATTTTTAAAAAGTATTCTATGAGTCATTCATTTCTGAAACTCATTTATGAAACTCATTAACACTAAACCTACTGTTCGAGGCCAAATACACCCGTTTTGTAATTTGCAAAAAAAAACGCGGTGAAAACGCATAAAATATACATTATACATTTCTAAATAAAAGAAAATATATTGATTGCTATCCAATTGGCTAAAATTTCATTCTATATAAAGATATATGAATTTTCTTTCTTTTAAATAATAACAGGTATACATGAAGTGTCGGTAAGTTTAATGTTAACTAAAAAATAAAGGAAATTGATTGAGTTTTATAGATTTACATATAATTTATTATTCAACGACCATAAAAATGATTTATGTTTCGTAATGTAAAATCAAATTATTAAAAAATTTTATTTTAAATAAGAAAGTATCGATGAAATAAAAATAAAGAAAAAGAAAATTCTATAAATTAAACTTACAATTAAACATTAACACCGCGATAAACATATTTAACTATGCAGTTCACAGGAAAAAAAAGGTTGAGAAACGCTGCTTTAAAATACAACAAGCTAATAATCAATGCCGTCCAATGAAATATCTTAACAAATGCGAGAATATATAATCAAAGAGCCGCTGTTAAAGTTTTTATTGAACTATCAATAAGGATAAACTAAAGTAGAATATTACTGTGAAAATGGTCTAACAGAAAATGATTTTCTAGCGAGCTGTTAGAGGATCAGGGGCAAGAACAAGAAGAAGAAGAAGACGGGAACACCATTACGATACTACCGTAACGGGAAAATTTAAGTGCGCGTATCTTCTTAGAACAAAGAGAAGAAAGGGTGGTATAAGTAAAAGAAATAGAAAAAAAAAAAGTATGTCGGTTCCAGTAGGCCGAGCAGGTTAAAACTTTCTTCCGTGAAAATTTAATACCTAAAATATATATATATATATATATATATATATATACACACACACATACACACACACAAATACGCGCGCGCATACACAGCTAACTAATTATATCCTTTTGCAAGCATATACATAAACACATACATATGCCAACGATTTAACAGAACCACGAACTATACTCGTATGTTCTACATTCTCTCGATCACGAAGAAAAAGAGAAAGAGAGAAAAAGAGAGAGAGAGAGAGAGAGAGAGAGAGAGAGAGAGAGAGAGAGAGAGATATATACAGATAGACAGATAGACACTAAACAGTCTTTCGTTCTCTTGTTTCAAGAGTACGGAAACTAATCGTAGTAAGCGAAAGTCGTTCAACGAAATAAACCGTTTAGTATGGCCAAACACCAGACCAAGACAAATGTTCAACTCGAATGAATACTTTAGAGATTGTATGTTGCATGGAAGAACGTGAATTCCCTTCCTTCGAATTATCCATCTAGTTTTCTAAAGATTTTCGTATAAACTTTGGATATTATTGGATTGAGTAAAAACTTTCTTCTTGTTTTATTTAACTCTCCTTTTTACAGGTTCGAATCATTTACTAATACCTTCTAATGCAAATATATTCAATGTTAACAAAGAGTCTTTTTATCACTTTTCTGGAATCAACAATACATGGTTTTTGTTTTTCCAAATTGGTCATCAATCCATCTTACTTAGTGTGCCCACGTTACTCGATTTTAATGATCTAAAAGAATCACTATTAATTCATAGTATGTGTTTGTATGCGTGCAACTATGCTGTTGATAAAAAATTATTTTCTATTTTCCTGGTAAATAGGTTTAGGATTGTATTACTGTGGTAATAATAATAATTGAATAAAAATTAGGCTGTTGGACTAACTGGAGCCCGGTACTCAAATCCGGGTCTTCTGTTCTAACCTTTTAGCTATTACGAAGCCCTCCGGTTAACTTTCTCACCAATGCTTATTTTATTTGACATGGAAGTGCTCGATCTCACATTAATCGGATCTGGCAATACTTGCGTGACTTTAAAAGCTCATATATCATAGAGTAATTAACCCTTTACACTAAAACTAATTTGTAAATATAACCTACCAATAATTCCATGCTATCTCGGATAAACATTAGAAAACGCTATTACATTAAGGAAAAAAATCTATGATTTTAATTTAATTATTAATTTTCTATCTTTACATTTGTTAAAAAAATCATAAATGTGTAATTTTATACACAATTAAAATATATTTATTTAATAAAATTATATTGCAGTTGTTACCGTAGTGGTATAGCAGAGTGCAAAGGTTTAAACAAAATGTTGTAATATTTGTTAATTCAATAAAAAATTATTGCATCTTGAAAATAAATGAACACAATGAAAAAATTCGATGCATTTGTACATTTTATAAAAAAAAGGAAAAATTCGACTTTGGTTATTAAAAAATTGGTGATGTTTATGAACACGTGTGTTAAACAAAGCTGATTCAAACGTTCAAAATCTGAAAATTTGGATGTCCAAGATGCACTTTAGTCTTGTCGACCAATCACTGGAAAAGCCTGATGAAATGATAGAAAACATTGAGCAAAACCGACACATTAACAGTAATGATATCATCAAGGAAAAAAAAATTGAATTAATAAATTTGTGATGTTTATGAACACGTGTGTTAAACAAAGCTGATTCAAACGTTTAAAATCTGAAAATTTTGATGTCCAAGATGCACTTTAGTCTGATCGATCAATCACTGGAAAAGCCTAATGAAATGATAGAAAACATTAAACAAAACCGACACATTAACAGTAATGATATCATCAAGGAACTTAACATCGCGCAAAAAACATCTTGAAACCGTTTGGAGAAGGTTGAATATAAAACATGAAAAAGACTTGTTTCACTTGTACATTAAATTACAAAGGTGTTTTTTTATTCAACTCAATTGATGACTAAAATATGCATAAGAAAGGAACTAATCTTTTTTTTTCAGATCAAAGAAACGGTTATGATACGAAAACGTTGCGAACATGTTTCATAAGAATTCTAATCGAAATATAATAGTTAAAAAAAAGTTATCGTGAAACTTAGAAAAAGTTGAAAACAAAAGTAATGATCGATGTATAATATTTTGTAAATGTAAATGTAAATGTAAATGTAGGTTAGACCTACACTCGTTTTTATTATGTTATTATAATGTCTATATATCATTACGTTCGACCATGACTATTGTATTATAAGCAGAAGGAATAGCAAGGTTCTGTGGCAGAGGTTAGATTTTGATTAAAATGATTTTAAAAAAAAAATAGAAAAAATTGATTTTATGAATATCATTACAAAAATAAATAATTTTAATTAAAAAATGGATTTAATGATTTATTTTTTAATATAATATAAGTTTAATTGATTAAATGAATTTTATGATTTATTTTATA
>NW_014569664.1:424985-441531 GCF_001313835.1 Polistes canadensis | reverse complement strand
TTTTAAATTATACATAATATATATAATAAGATATGTAATAAGATAAACAGTAAAGTTGTTTTTTCAATAAAAAAAAATTTTTCTTAAAAATTTACACGGTAATCCGTAAATTCTAAATTTATTTTAATTGCATTAAACAAGTTTTAATGAAAAAAATTCTATAGTTCAATAATTTTTTTTAAAGCAATTTTTTATAACCTTAGAACCACATGAAGTAGCAGTTTGGATATAATTTATGAATTTTTTATAAAGACAATGTGAATAAGCTGTTCATATGTATCATAAAATATTCTAACATAAAAATATACTATACTACTATTACAGACTATTAATATAACTATAATACAGTATACAAGATAAATAATGCAAAATAATAAGCTTCAATTTTTTAGTTGTCAGTAAGCCGATAATTATGTTGTTTTCTGATATACCATGATTCACAAAGCGGTATTACAATACATTTTTTTAAAATTTAAAAAAAATGTTTATGTCTGGCTTTCGAAGATCCTGCACGATTTTAAAAGTCATCCGTTTTTTTTTTTTGTTAAGATAACCCCATCATCTTTTTATGTCTATCACTTAATGGATATTCAAATTAGTTAGTTAGTTAGTTGTTGATGGAATAATAGTAAATGTCATTGATTTATATCTCTCACGTTATTGTTTATAAATATTTCTTCCTGTACCAAGTATAACAAAAAATGTATTGCGTCTATCATGAATATGATTCACACGTAAACATTGCTTAGATCTGTTATGAAGATTTTTTTTATGAACTAAACCTCGATCTAGAAATTCAGGGTCATATTTGTTTCTATCGCATCACGTTCTATTCACCACAAGGATCGAACTTTTTTTGAACAAAAATATGTTTCACGTTAACCATTCTACAAAAAAAAAAAAAATGAAAAAACAGAAACCATGTTCTCGAAAATTAACACAAAATTTATTATAATTATCTTAAAACACTCATTATATATATATAAAATTTTATACCACACAAACAAAAGAATTCTCAATAAACCCACTTAAAACGGAATACATTTAATTGTAAGTTAATCACCTTCCATCGATAATCCTGTATATTAACATAATTAAATAATCGTTACTATTGTTCTCAAAAGAAAAGAAAAAAAAAGTTTAAAATTTAATATTTTAAAAAAATTCAAAGTTTTATTAAAAAAGATATTCAGATTAGTTCGACACGACGAACGTCACGGTGACCGTAAAAATTTTTACAATGAAATCTTATGAAAAACTTTGTCGCAAAATTAAAACTCTCCTTAGAACAATGTTATACCAAAAAAAAAAAAGAAAAAAAGATTAATCAAATACAAGAGAACTCTGTGTAAAATAGTAAAATAATTCTTTCTATTCTCTCAACATAAATTTATTAATTCAATAATATTTAAGATATTTATTTAATATTTATTTAATATTTATTCACTCTTGAATTTCTCCCATTCTCGCATTATTATTATTATTATTATTTTTTTTTTTTAATATTAATATAAAAAAGAAAGAAAAAGAATATAGCAAACAAATTCTAAAATTTTTTCGGAAGGTTCATTGTTAGACAGGAAAGAAACTTTTGGAAGTCAGTTGCCTATACATCGCAAAGTTTATGGGTTTTTGACCTGCACATCATGGGCTGTGAAACTGCACACGTGTGAGCAACGGGAGACAAAAGATTTTCTTTATACCTGAAGAGCTCCGTTATGCCTTCTCGTCTGACCGAACGAAGAACCTTCTAAGACCACGACCTATCATCATCTTGCATAGAGTTCGAAACAGGTATAAAACTTTTCTTTTCTCTTCCCCTTCCATTCTTTTCCCCTCTTTTCTCTCAGCATAAACCCTTTCTTCAACGTACTTTTTTTCCGATGTTACACGAAAAGGCCCGTTACATTTTATATTATTTCCTAGCAAATATCCTGAAAAACTCTAAAAGGCTTCTTTTCTCTACTGGTAGAACAAATTAACGATAGGGAAAATAGAAAAAGAAAAAAAAAGAATAAGAAAAAAATAAAAAAAAAGGATAACTCTCTTCACCGACCTCTTTTGTACAAGACCTCTCGCATAAAGAAGCAATTTTATGAGTTTAAGAGATAAAGAAAAGAACGGAGAGGAAAAGAAAAAAAAAAAAGAAAAAGAACAAAAAAAAGAGGAGAAAAATATTAAAGAGAAAAACGGTGATTTATTCCTAACGACGAGAAGGAGGAGGAGAAGGATAAGGAGGAAGAGGAGAAGGGAGAGGAACTAATTAACGTCTTGTTGTATTTTCCGGCATTCAAACTACAGTCATCGTCTTTGGAAAGCGTAGACTTTAGAGTGATCATTATATAATCATTTGTTGTATCCTCGACTTAACCAAGGACAGAACTTTTGTTATTTTCAAATTAACTTTTTTATCATTTCTTTTCTTCTCTTCTCTTTATCTTCTATATCTAGTAATAGACGAATATTATTAATGTTTATTAAAGGATGGAAATTATTTCGCTATTTAATAAAATATCATTAACAATTCTAATGATATATTTTGGGTATTTTATTTTCTATCTTTTTTTTTTTGTAGTCGAATTCTAGTAGTATAGGTTTTTGTAATAGTTGAAAAATGTTGCGATGCATGTATTGATTCCTAAGTTTTATGATGCATGTTGCAATATACATATATATAGTCCTGCGTCAGATGTAACTTCCATCGATTCGGGGAGAAGGCAAGTTTTTCAACGTTGGTATGACACGATTTACTGAAAGGATTGTTAATGCGAAGGCAAAATAAAACTAACTGATGCTTTCATGAAACCTTAAATGTCGATACATGCACACAAAATTTTTTAAATTTTGCAATAAAATTTTGAAATATAATTATATTATATATTATATAAAAAAAAAGTAATTATATATATATATACGTTTTTCGTAGAAAGATTTTATTAGTCACATTTACTAAAAACTAACCTTTCTCTAAACTTCAAAATCACACACACACAAAATTTGAATTCTAGTAACACACATTTCAGACATCATTTAGAAGCATTTTATGTTTCGATCTGTTATTTCATGATACCTAAATTTTATAATAAATATTACAATGTTTTCAGGTAATTTGGCAACAGAAACAATTGGCATCGATTAAAAAAAAAAAGCACATTTTTATATTTCGATATTGAACAATTGACTAAAATAAAAAAAATTGAAGACAAATGTAAGTTTCAAAAAATCATTGATACGTATACCGATTTCTAAATTTTATGATAAATATTTCAATGAATATAATTCGGTATCAGAAATTATATGTATTAATTCAGAAAAATAAAAACACATATTTAAACATTGATCTTACACGACAAATTGTAAGCGAGTGATGTAAAGACTTAGAACTTGAAGGCTGGCAAGAATACTTCTTGATTTCCTTAGCATCTTACACACATATACACTCGTATTAGTGATACCTAAATACACAAAAAAAGAACGGACCGCCCTAGCGACACAGGTATCGACACAGGACCTTCAACGAAATGTGTTTCGATCTGCAACAGATACCCTGAATACATATACGCACCCATCCAAGCATTTATCGTTCTGTTTTTTAAAGGCTCACATTCTTTTACGCGTTTTTCTCGAAACTATGTTTTTATAGACAGTGTCAGCATGATAACTTAATAATTTTTAATATTTTCTAACTTTTCCTTTTTTAAATTGCACACTAAAGTATGAAATACTGTAATTAGTAAACCATTATCCAACCAAAAAATTAAAAAAATCCTCTTGTCAAACTATAGAGAAAATAATTGTCAAGATTTAAAAAAAAAAAAATTTTAAAATAGTAAAAATTGACTGAGTGAATTATCATGCTGACACTGTCTAAAAACATAGCTTCGAGAAAAACGCGTGATATTAAAAAAAAATTTTTTTAAATTAGGGGTTGTGAGCCTTTATCTAATATACCTACTCACACACACAGCATACCGATGCGATGCTTACAAAATTACAAAAAATCGAACTGAAATTGATTGCAGGTTTCATGCACTACAATATGTTTCAAAGTTGTGTCATAGGGGTTCTAATTGTAAATACTTTGGATTCTCACTTAGTCGATTTATCTCGTGCGATTTATTTTCCAATTACCCTACCTTTCCTTTTATATTTAGAACCAATAGGGGACACAGAGTACAAAGCACGTAAAGAAGACACAAAGTATTTCCTTTTAAATTTCAAATAACTACACATGCAAATGTCATCATAATAATCCAAATGAAACGTGATAAATACGAAATTATCAAACTTATTGACGCGTTCGGACGATTTTTTTTTTAATATTTCTTTTATTGTTTTTAAATAACTGAAAAACAATTCTTTTATTCATTTATAACCAACACATTCATTTATATATATATATACACACACACAAATATCTACCTAATCGATTTTCCTCAACGGCTGACCAACCGAGGCCCTTTAACCGTCTTTAAATCACATCATCGAACGTTATATATATATATAGTGTCAGGCTTTAATCGATCCGCGTACACGTCATTAGAACCGTTTCTCGTTCGAAAGGCAAACGACACAAAGGAAAACACATTTTATGACTATTTTATGATCTGTTTTTCTTCCTTTTTTTCTAATGAAAATCATTCGAAATATTTTTATGGTTTAAAATCGTAATTGGTACTTTAAATTAACATAAAACTAGGATAATTTTAACATTTCGGATGTCATTTAGAACTTTGTTTATGTTTCAAAAGTATAGTCTTTCTAATTCATCAAATTCGATCATTCACGATCATTTCAAACGTCTTGGGGAATCTGAGAAATATTTAGTATTTTATATGAAAAAAATATTATTTATTAAAAAAACGAAAGTACTTTTCGAACAATCTAATAAATACACCCAGTGTATATTAACATAACACGTAAATATAAAAAATTAACGCGTCTAGTAAAAATAAAAAAAAAAAGGTTAGAAAATAGCTGCTTGTTTATCACATGCTCATTAAAATTTACGAAATAAAATAGTTAACCGAAGATAAAAATCGGACAAAGTTCTTTGTTTATTTTTCCGAGTGAGGATATCCGTTTTAAAAAGAAAATCTGACGAGATCCACTTATAATCACCTTGAGACTTAAAAGTTTTGATAAGAATAACCAGCTGATAAAATTAAAGAGAAAATAAAATATTATCATTATTAAACGCAAATTAATATCAATAATTGATATTTTTATAATTTAATATTTATCAAAAATTGTACACACTCATTTCAACACTACACGTTTATGCCATATTTCTTTTAAACAATTGTTTTCGAAAACAAGATAAAGATTATTTTAAAACCTTATTAAGTGTTACCTGTAAACATCACAAAAAAGTATATTTATCTATTTTTTATGAATTCCTTATATGTAATTATGTAAACAAAAAAATATATGTAATGCGGTGAAAACAAAGATTCGAATAAATGTTTCTTTAGTAGGAATTTGTTTAAAATTCTTATCGTTTCTTTCCTTTATATTAAGTGTTTTGAAATAAATTAAATCTGTTAAAAATAGTTAATTGATAAGATTATCATATCCATAGCTGGACGTCACTGTAATAGGAAAATAGAAATATAGGTGTGTTTCGCACTTCAAATTAATTTTTTTTTTACGTCATTTTTTTACGCTACTTTTCAGCACTCTACACGAACACTTTTGCAGATTACGTTTATCTACATATATGCAAATAATGTTCTCCCTACTGACAATTAGGGGACGAAATGTTTCCCTACTTGCAGTAATATTCAAGATTTAAATGCTCGTTAGGTTACTTCGAATATTTCATGACAATTTTTTCGAAGAATACTGTAAAAATTGAATGAACAGAATCCGGAGGAAGTCTGGTTGGTTTAGGACAATATAAGTCTCTACAAAACTCAGGAAATGAGTGATCCTGTTGGTCACACAATAACTATAAACACACATAAAACTGCCTGAATAAAATCTTTCGAAAATTCAATCTCGTATAAGAAATATTTTAACAGACTCATCAAATAATAAAATAAAATAAACATTCAGTCACTTTTACACAGATTTCCATAATTATTATATGTTAATGTTTAAAAAAAAAATTATTCCGAGCGTCGACAGAAGAACTGTCACAGATAAATTAACATCAATTATCTATCATTTTATATATTTTCCAACATTTAAATATTATCTCATAAATGCAATAACATTTATCAAAATGACAATAAAATGATTCACATTTAAAATAGAAAAAATATTAGTAGAGAAAACTTGATTAGTGAGAAAAAGTTTATTTCCGTGAATGGATTAGATATGATTTAAAGAAAAAAAAAATCAACGAAATACGATGTACAAAAAAAGGATCATTCGTAACAGGAATATAAAAAAAAAAAAAGTAAGAAAAAAAAAAAAGAAAAAAACTTACGTTTGCAGGGCCAAGTTGATATCAAATGTGATGGTGGTACCGGTATCCACATGGAACACGTAGAGCATCTTTATGCCGTTTCTCCTTTCGAGATCAAAATGAATACTATTCCTCTTCTTCCACTTGTTTAACTTTCAGGTATCTTCACCGATTTCGACTAATTCGAAGCATGCGTGCTTTTCCTTTATATTAACAATAGTATCCAAAAGATCCTCCTAGAGGAAAAGCAGCAGGCGGCGGCAACAGCAGCAACAGCAGCAGTTCCTTTTTCCCTTTTGGTCCTCTCCCAACGAAAGGAAAAAGAAATAATAAGCTACGCCGTAGTTGTGCTGCTTTTCTTCTCCCTTGGCGTCTCTCCTCCTCGAGGGACGACTTCCCCCTATAGTCAGCTCGATCGGGGCCGTACCCCAGGTTTCTCGAAGCTCGCGAGTACGGCCCCGGTTTGTCTATGCCGCATTGATCGCTAAAACGATCCCGTTGCTCCTCGAGGACGATGATTTCGACGACGACGGCGACGACGACGACGACGACAACAACGTCGACGATATAAAATAGGAGGAGGAGGAGGAGGAGGAAAACCTTGACGACGAACTTAAACACGACGAGGTGGATGATCTCGTCCCACGACGAGGATTACGACGACGACGATCTTGACTTATACTGTTGTTACTATTGTTGTTACTTCTTATTCTCTCGGTGCTACCTCGCGTACGACTTTTGATCGCGTCGTAGATCATTCAGAGATTACAGTTGCCTATACAACAGGCTCTTTTTATTTATAAACGAAAAGACCTACTTTATTTTCTTCTTCTTCTTCTTCTTCTTCTTCTTCTTCTTCTCTTCTTATTATTTTAATCTATCTTACTATTCTTTTTGATTTGTTTATATTGCGGTATGTTTTATTTTTCTATAATTTTTTTTTTTTTTAATTCTATATCTATTATTATTGTGTCTCTGTGTTTCTCTTTCTTTTTGTATTTCCTTCTATCCAGTAGTAGTAAATGATGTACGATGATATCTTCTTCTTCTTCTTCTTTTTCTTTGTGAGCTTCTTATTCCTTGTATATTAAATTATGTTTCGAAGAAGACGGCGGCAACAGTCTGGGTTCTTCCTCCGCTCCTTCAATCGAATATAAATTTAATTGTAAAAGGTGAAGGTATGAAAACAAAATGTGGGGGAGTAAGGATACAAGTAAATATAATATATATATGAATAATACGAATAGAAAAGAGAAAAAAAAGGAGAAAGGTTGTGAACCGTAAGATCTGGTGAACAAAGCCAAAGGATACACATCAGATATTTCTTGTTTCTCTCTCAAACAACAACCGGTTCCCTCCTTCTCCTCCTCCTCCTCATCAACCACCTCTTTTCCATCTTTTTTTACTCGAAAACGAACGTCGTTTTAATGGAAGCCGAAAGAAAGACGACGACAACGACGACTAATGTAAGACGACTAAGACAACTCGAAAGAGCGACGAACGGAAAGGAAAAGGAACAGAGTTGTATCACGCAAGATCATCTCATCTGGTGGCCGACAGAAAGGTCCACGGCCTCTCACGACGTGTTTTTCTGCTTGGGAACAAGTGCGAGAGAGAGAGAGAGAGAGAGAGAGAGAGAAAGAAAGAGAGTAACCGAGAAAACTGAGAGAGAACGAAGAAAAAGAGAAAGAGAAACTGCGAAACGAGTAAGAGGGATAGAGAAAACGAAAAAAAAGTGAGAGAGAGCAAAGAGAATAAATGAAAAAAGAAAACGAAGATAGTAAAAGGGTGAAAGAGAAAGAAATAAAGAAGAGAGTAAGAGAGTAAGATAGTGAGAGAGAGAAAGAGAGAATGAAAAGAGTAAGATAGTAAGAGTGAAGAAAGAGAGAAGAAAATAACAGAGAAAGAGACAGAGTAATAGTAAATAAATAAAAAATTTAAAGAGAATAAATAAATAAAAAAGAAAGAGAGATAGAGAGAGCGAGAGAGAGAGAGAGAGAGAGAGAAAAGAGAAGAAACGCGCGACATATACACCATACACCACACATGCACACACTCCACACATGCACGCACACGCATACCAGGGGTACTCGTTTCACGCCCCGAATCTTCGCAAGGGTTCCTTTGTGTTTCTTCGATTGATCGTAACTAACTACTCCATTTCGACCAAGTGAACGAGGATGTGCGAATAATACAAAGAAAAAGAAAAATAAAAAAGTCCGAACAACCACACAATTTATTTGTCCCTCTTCTCTTTCTCCACGTATACATCACACGTACACACACTCTCCCGCGCGAGTAGGCACGCACACACATTACTGCTTCATTTAATTTCTTTTCTCTTCGATCGACAACTATGACTTCAATTTATTTTTTCAAAGTTAACCTCAAAAATTCGATCCTCCCTTTACCCCTTTATTTCTTTATATATGTATGGTAAATAAATAAGAAAGTATGCAAGTAAATAAGTAAATATGTATATAGTGAAAAAAAACAAGTTTTTCTCGTCGAAGAAGACAAAAACCAGATTACAAAAACACACCTAACAACAACACCAACTATGACGATAATAACAATGCAAAGAGAGAAGAAGCAAGCAAGCAACTAACCAACCAACCAACCAACCAACCGATCGATCGATTGTCTTTCCTTATCACTACCGTAACAGGGAAATTCGTGTAAACGTTTATTTCAAGATTTATGATAGATCGCATTAGAAAACTTCGGGGTGTGTATTGGATATCACATTTAAGAGCCACCGTCGCGACGCTCTGCAAATAAAATGCAGTAGTAGTAAGTCAGTAACAGCATCATCAATACCACCACCACCACCACCACCACCACCACCACCACCACCACCACCAGCAACCAAACCAACCACCACCAACTACCACCAACCAGCAACAGCAGCAGTAGCAACAACAGCTGCGACAGAGGAAAGACAATTTGGTTTACCAAGCTGCTCTAACAGCTGCTTTTCCCTTCGTTTAAAATGCACTGACGTGACATCGAACGAGAAAGAATACAAAGATAATTTAAAGAGAAAGAAAAGAAAAAAACATTCATAGCACGACACTGCACGGATCAGCTGCTCGTCAAAACAAAGCACTCGCGCACTCCGCGCGTTCTGATACACTTCCTTTCTCTCTCTCTCACTCTCTCTATCTTTCTCTTTCTCTTCTTATTCTTTTATCTCTCTCTTTTTAACTTGCTCTTTCCCCTTCTCTCACTAACTTACTCACTTATTCACTCACTCACTCACTCACTCACTCACTCTCTCTCTCTCTCTTTTTCTCTATCCTTCGCACGTTTAATCTTTTTTTTTGTTTCATTACTCCCCGTATACACACGCATACATCATACTTATGTGCATCACATAAAATTATAGAAACATCATAATATATATATATATATATATATATATATGTATATATAATATAAATTTCTCACTTTATGATTGGTATTTTTTTTATTTCGTTTTCTCTCTTCGTTTAGGACACGAACATGATTTCGGTATCGGATAATAACGTCACCTAAAAACAAGACAACAACGACAACGATAACGACAGCGACGAAAACGAGAAAGATGACAACGATGACGGGACAGCGTATCACGCAACGTACAACATAACAAATCGGAGCTGCGCCATCGCACGGGAAACCTATGCGCGCGCGATGCCAATCACGGAACAAAGGGGCACCGCTCGCGCCCTTTTTTACGATTCACCGAGGGCGATTCTCTATCTCCCTCTTTTCCTCTCTATCTTTCTATCACTCGTTCCTCTCTTTCTCACTCTCTCTTTCTCTCTTTCTCTCTCGATCTCTCGATCTCTCACTCTTTCACTCTCTCACTCACTCACTCACTCACTCACTCACTCACTCACTCACTCACTCGCTTGCTTGCTTGCTTGCTTGCTTGCTTGCTTCTTTAATCCAACTATTCTCTTTTTCTAACATTCAACCCGTATATCATACTCTGGTTACCCATTTCTTTCTTTCTCTCTCTTTCTTTGTTTTCTGTTTTGCTACGATTCACAATATCATTTAATCTCACCGGGAAAAAAAATTATTTAACATTTATTTTTCCATTGATTTGTTTTCTTTACCTCGTGATTATGTAGTTAACGTATTTTATTTTTCGTAACTCCTTTAGCCAGCACAAGCAAGCGCACTAAACAGGCAAAATGTTTCGCGATTACGCGCACACTGAACGCTCGACCGAACTGTCAGAGACTGGTGGACTGCTTGCTTCTCGGCTTTACAATGCCTCTGCTAGTGCCAATAAGAAAAAGAGAGAAATAGTAAGAGAGAGAGAGAGAGGAAAAGAACTAGCTGTGGTCAATGGAGGGGGTGGAAAGTCGAAGAAGTAGGAAGAGGGAGAAGAGGACTACTAGCTCAACCCACCACTACTACACTACCAGCGTTGTAGCTAGCGTTCAATTCTGACGCATCGAGTCGCCAGCTGTCCTTTGTCGACAGTACGATTATCCACGGGCACGGCGAATGGAAGGTCCGTTCCTGCGCACCGATTGGTCGATCCTCCCGACTTGCTTTTGTTAAGCGTCGCCAGCGCTAGTAGTGCACAAAATGATTGCAGCGACATCTTTAACAACAGCGCCTTTCCTCGACTACCAAACAGAGACGTAACTAGAATATGTATGTATGTAGAACAAAGGTGGATGATGTCTGTGATTAAACCAATAAGAAATTATAAATAACGATTATTAGGATTTTTCTACCTAATTGTATTCATTGTACAAATTGTTATACATATTGTATATTTCCAGTTAAAACGAATTTATCATTAGACTTATTTTATTGCAATTTATTATTCTTCTCCTTCTTTCAGAATTATTTCATTTTGAAAGAAGCAAATCGATTTTTCGGGACATTTTTTGTAACTTTATCCTTTTATATATTCAAGCTTAAAGTTTCAACTAACTATTGATCTTTTTAGTTCTATCTTGTCTAATACGATATAATAAATATAGATATTTTATTAATATATTGAAAAGAAAAAAACTGTTATAAAATTGAACTGTGATTTTTTTTGAATCAAAAACACAATTCTTGTTTATCAAAATCTTTAACCGTTTATCATATCCTTAACATTTTTGTTATCTATAGTTTATGCGTTTCAAATATATGAAGGCTAATAATAAATCTATGATATTTTTTGTTTATATTAAAAAGAAAGTACAAAATATTTTTTGGAGGACTAATAATACTTTAAAAAAATAATGTGAAGTGTATTGTAAAATTAAAATTGTTTCATTCTAATAATAGTCATTAGAGATGACAGGATCATTCGTTTTATACGAGTTGATGCTAGCGGACGCCATTAATTCAAAATATCGTTTTAGTGGACATTTTTATTTAAAGAAATTCACGTAGAACTGAAATTTGTAATATCAAAAGTATTATTACCATACGCATATAATTATCATCTCGTTTTGTGAATCCCAACTTTCTCTTTTCTATATTTGAAAGTAGTTTGCTAAATAAAATAGACAAAATTTCGATCATTCGTTCGATTGTGTGATCGTATGTATATGTATTCTTGTATATATGCATGTATAATTGTAGGTATTTATGTCATAATAAAAAGAATTTTTAGACGTTAATACGCGTCACTGATTGGCCAGATTTGGCCGGCAAGGACGCTGTACTCGTCCACTGTTTTCGCGCCTGATGCTCTAATTCTCACGACTTATCACAGCACAATGGTATACGTTAGACTTATTTTTTTTTTCTAATACGTCGCATTCGAATATTTATCTACGAAAAAAATAAACTCCCCTTCCATGCAGCTTTAAATTTCGCGCAACTCAATTCTAATACGTAAACAAACTTTGTAAAAGTGTAAAAACAAATTTAAATTTTCATAATTTCGTGAAATAACCTTCAATTACGATTGAAAGTGAATTGTGCATTCATATAAAATATGATTATAGCTATTTTTAAGTACATAATTTTCAACTTATTATTTTCTCAATAACGAAAAAGTAGCCTATAAGGATATTGTTATCTAATCGTTGGTAGCTTAAAGTATTGCTCGAGTATCTATGTTTGTGGAAAAGAAGGGAGAAATAAAGGGGGGTAGATACATCAACCCACTTAAAACGGGTAGGCAGGCAGGCAGGCAGGCAGGAGTGCTGCCATCTTGCGCATGCGCGGAGAACTATCGCGTCTTGTGTCAACGTTCCGTTCACTGGGCGTGTAGCTTCGTTTTTGCTTACACACGTACCGAGGTTATGGTATAGGTAGGAAGAGACCTGTGAATAGTCGATGGATTAAAGGGTGGGGGCTAAAGGGGGGAATGTTTCGATTTAAGTAGCACAAAGACGTGATGTAAGCAAAGTAAATCGTTTGTTTCTGTGTTTTTTCTTATCCTCTATATTTATATTGTATACTAATACATATACTAACATTATATTTATAGAAAATAAGATATATATTATACAAAGAAAGAATATATGTACAAAGTGTCCCAAAATGCCTTGTACCAAAAGAAAATCTTTTTTTTTATGTATTTGGAATAGCACAGCATTTTAGACAAACTTTGTTTTTAACACCACAGTCATTACAGATTTATATTTTTAAATGAGAAAAAAAGTATCGTAATTCTATTCGATTCACTTATATTGATTTTTTATTTTGTTTATCTTATCTCTCAGTAGCGTAAGTTTTAGAACACCCTGTATATGTACACATTTCCTGGTGGTTTTATTTTATCGACCACTTTCTTAATTAAGCCCTTGAAATAATAAAATGCCCGACTTTATTAGAAATGATGAAATTCGTTTTATGTTTTCATCCATATTGAACGATACGTTGAATTTTGTTTACTCTCTCTTTTTCCCCTTCTTTTTTTATTTTTTTGCGTACTTCAAAATTGAAATGACGTAATTACGATCAATCGCGTGGCCTAAAATACGAAACAAAGGCATGTCAGTAAAGATGTAAAATAGATTTCTAGTATACGTATGAGTCATTGAATTTTGATGATACTTAATCCACCTTATTCCGATAAGACGTGCCAAGTTTTTCGGTTAATTTTCTACGGCGTACATTATTACGGCTCGTTCTGCCAATTATTGTTCTTTCATTACACTCGATGCGTATCGACGTTTCGTATGTCGTGTTCTCATAAAAAACATTTATTTACTCGTTTACTTACTCGATTTTTGTTTTCTCAAACATGCTTGCGTCATTTGCGTCAAATACTTTGTGATATTTATGTAAAAAAAAAAAATTCTGTGTTATTTTAAAAACAAATCGTAAAATCTATTTTCAGAAACAGTGTTAGATAGTTTTAATAAAGCAATACAAAACTACGAAGAATTTTTACTACTCGCTCACGAAGTGGATAGAAGAAAATTCGTAACATCTGTTTGTCATAAAAGAAAAAAAAACTTTTTAAAAGAAAGTGGAAGAGTGTTCTGAAAAAATCCTAAAGCTTAAAAGTAAAACTGTCTATAATTAATGCATGCCTATTTTTACTAAACCGATTAAAATGATTCGTTATTATTAAAATATAGTATACTGTTATAAAATAAAATCCTTGTTTATATTTTATTTACTCAAGTTTAATAAAAGAAATAATATATTTTACTAAAACATAAATATTTATTATATATATATATATATATATGTAAATGTATATTATATTAAAAAATAAATAATAATAATGAAGACTCGTTTTATATTAGAATTAATCATTTAGTTTAATTTTGACAGTTCATAGTGTTTAAAGTGTCATAACCGACCTCTTTTAATATTTTTCTTTATAACCATAATATAATACTTTTATTTTAATAGATAATATCTCTCTCTCTCTCTTAGATATAATTGAACATTCAGGTTCACCTTGAAACAAGATTTCACTTGAAAATAAAATAAATAATCTTATTTTACAAAAGACAAGAGGTCACCTCGCGAACGGATGCACTAGTTAATTCTTTGAATTCGTAAACGTTCTACTAGATTACATCACACTGCGTTGACACTTACAATTAGTACAGTGAACGAACGAACGAACGAACGAAGCAACGAACGAATAAAAAGACGCAAAATTGCGTCGCGATATCGTAATAGAGATAATCAAAGCATAGCTTTAGCGATTCAGTCGTTCGTATTAAAAGTTGTTAGAACTCGATGATCCGATGACAACGTTCTCTTGTTAAAATTCAAGATAAGTAACGCGAAAAAACGAACAATTAAAATAAATTTATTAGTTTTGTCTGTTGGGACACTTTTTTAATGTCGTCATAATAATAACATTTTTAAGAAAAAAGAAAATATAAACAAAACTTTCTATTTCGCGTCTTATTAATACCGGTAAGAAGATACGAGTGTACGCGTGCATATGTATATATATATATAATTCCAAACGTAAACATACAGAGTGTCGCAAAAGTTGCTTTTTTTTGAGAAAATAAAAATAAAACAATAAATTAATATTGCTTTATTTAGTTTTTCATATATCAAATCTTTTTCACGGTTATACGTAAATTTGATATTATCTGAAACGTATAAATATTAATTTTTTAATACAAATTAATTAAATATAAAATTATAACTTTGTAAAGAGTGATTAGATTAAATTCAATAATTAGAATTAAAGTTATATATAAAAAAAATTACTAGAAATAATCTTATTGGTTATCCCAAAATATGGGTTCATGATTTCGCCATTTGAATTACTTTCATAAAAAAAGATTGATGATTTCTGAGCTCGTTGTAACTACTTTTGAAATTTCGTGTATGATATAATGGTCGGGGAAAAAGTTTCTTCGTATTTTCCCGTTAGATGGATTCTTAAGATAGTAAAACTCGTAATATTATTCGAATCAGGCAATACATACGTCCGTTTAAAATTTGACACATCATAGAATAATTAAAACAAAAAAGTTATTATACGTTCAGTCAAGTTATTACATCTTACAATTAATAATGAATAAAAATATATAGATAACAATTTGATACATTTTAAAATTCTATTAGAAAAGAGGGAAGAATGCAATTGAGGCAAATAAAAATATTTATAATATTTATGAACATGATACGTTTTCAATCATTCGAAAAAGTCGATAAGATCATTAAAAAAATGGAATAAAACCAGCACATTAGTGGTCATGATATCGGTAAGAAATTAAACATTGAGCAGGAAATAAGTTAAAACCACTTTGTGGGAAGGTGAGATAGAAAATATAGAAAAAACTTGTTTGAATTTTGCATTAAAGTACGAAGGAATTTTTTCCCCACCCGATATGCGTAGAAACGTATCGATGATTCTTTTTGAAGAAGATTATAAACGTAAGTTATTAAACGTACACCGAGTGATAATACAGAATTTAAAAGATAAACAATAATAAGAAGATGAAATGAAAAGATTTTACTTCTTATTTATTTATCATCTTTATTTTATAGTTTCAGTTAAAAAAAAATAAATAAAATAAAAAACGTCCGTTCTGTCTTTATTTATTTATTTTTTATTTTTGTTTTTGTTTTTTTCATTTTTTATTTACTGAGAGTTGAAATATTTACAAAATACTTGGGGCATAACTTAATTCATTATGCTGCATAAAGATAACGGTACTGAAGATATATGAACGTTTTTACGTGTATTTATTACGTGACACAAATTGAATATAATACTGAAAATATATTTTTTTTTTTCATATCGGATACATTTATTTACACATACATATACTCGAGATAGTATATTAGCGTTTATCGGTATGCAAATCTTTTAAAATTAATCTTTGCAAATTGTAATAAGGAATCGTAGAAACGTTACGTGAGCTGAAATTTATTAAAACAATTAATATATCTTGGTGAGATAACACGAAATAGATGAAAGATTAATATTAAAAAATAGAATAGTTATATATGAGAAATGATTTATTATTTTTCAAACATTTAATCTATCTAAACTTTAAGTATAACTTTTTATAAGCAGTCAGATAATTATTAGGTGTACAAATAAGTTTCCGCTGTTTTAATGTAGATAGCGCGGCGCGGAGTTTCYGTTAACTTTCGCAGATGATATCCTGCTTAAAAATTAGTTTGGACGTTTAAGAACAACATAACCTATTAATATTATTGATTTCATATTGGTAAAATATAATT
>NW_014569664.1:415116-424093 GCF_001313835.1 Polistes canadensis | reverse complement strand
TGTTGATTCGTGGATAGCCTCAAAAGACAAGGAGTTCTTCCGACGTGGGATCCGAATGTTGCCTGAGAGATGGGAAAAARTCATTGCAAGTGATDGACAGTATTTTAAATAACCTTAAAATTACCATTCTTCTAGAATAAATACTTAATTTTTAATTAAAAACGGCGGAAACTTATTTGAACACCTAATAATTTTTAACCAAAGTTATATTTTTTATAAAATGAATAAAAATGATAATAAATTTTGTATTGGATTAAATAATAAATGAAACATTTGTATAGAAAATAATACTATATAATAATACTTATAATTCTAATTGCAAAGAGAGAGAGAGAGAGAGAGAGAGAGAGAGAGAAAAAATTAAATAAACAATAGCAATAATATTTAATGCAGAGTTTGAATATCAAACTTATCCACAGTTTAGTTATATTTGTTAATACAGCATCCAATTAAATGATTGATTTAATAAAATTTATATTTCTTATAATAAAATATAGATAATATTGAATGTAATATTTAATTATGAATAATAATAAATTTAAACAAAGTAGAGTCCAATTGAATACAGAGAATTGAATATAGAGAATTTAAATAACAGATTTAAAACCGGTCCATGACATCGGTCTTAACATGCTTAGTGTTAATAAGGTCCACCTGGATTGGCGTAGAATCGTTTTTTCCTTTAAAGGTTATGTTAGTATCTTCGTCATCGTTAAAAATAAAAGAAATTTTTAACCCCGTTGCATGAGATTGGTTCTATCCTTTTCAAGAATTTAATTCTTTATGTTTTATGTTGTAGTTGTCATAACTAATAAATAGACGAAAAGATTTGATTTAACATATATATACAGTGAGTACTAAAAATATTTTGATACTACCATATGATTAAGTTTTGGATTTTATATTCTTGTTTTATATTTTGGATTTTATCGTAATTTAATTCCGTTAAAAATTTATCTGATGAATTAGATAAGAAAATTCTTAAAATTCTAATTTTTTCAATAACTTAATTAAAACGAAGACTTACAAATGAATGCACAAATATAACAATAGAATATTTTACAAAAATTATAAATAATATAGCAAACAGATTAAAACATGTTCCAAAGCAAAATGTTTACGCCTTGAAGTATTTCGATTAATATTTTGCAAATATTAAATAACATTAAATATGTGATAAATGAATATTTATCGAATATTTATTTAACCTAAAATGGGACATTGTTTCGTTAAATAATTTTACTTATGTAACATAAGTAAATTTTGAAAATAAATTATATTCGCTTATCAAAATCAATAAATAATCTATTGTTAAAAACAATAAACAAGAGCCCTTGCTTTGAATCCAGATTTTCTCAAATTCTAATAAGTACATTTTGCGAAATAGCTAATAATTTTTTGCAAAGGTTAGTTAAAAATAAATAAAACACATTTTAGATGACAAAAAATGTAATTGAACAAGTTCAACTAATTATAGTAATTAATAAGATGGATGACAATGTTGGTCGTTGTACATTTTGAGAACCACTGTTATGGGGTCTGAATATTATACTTTGGGGAATCACTGTATATGAAAAAGAGAGAGAAAGATAAATGAATCAACCGGTATTCCTTTCCTGTTTTTCTATTCCCCCTCCTTCCTCTCTTTCTCCCCTACTTCTCATTTCAATATCGGCAAGTTGGAAACGAAGGGCACTGAAAAAAAACGCAGAAAATTTATAGGTGAAACTGATCACCGTTTTAATCGAAACGAATGATAAACTTATCGTTAGAAAATATTTTTCTCTCTAATACATATTAGTACGTAAGTAAATATGCGTATATGTACATAAGTATCATGAGTAGAATGAATTATTGATCAATTGTCTTTAAAAATGATGCGTCGTGAATTTAAACTATTAACGACGAATTCACCTCGCATACATTTATAATACATAATAGACGTATTTATGCGACGTATTTATTACTATACCTTCATCAATATCATTGTAAAAATAATATTTTCCATTTGATGATTTTTCTTTATTTCCGACGCGATGTTATAACGTAAAACATGCAAGTAAGTGTATAAGTATAAATATATAAATGAGTTGCTTATGACTGAAGCACGCATTAATTTACATACGTGCGACATTTCGTTATGATAATGCCGTATTGCAGTTAAATTATCAAACAAACTGATCAAAAATTATTACCGTCGTATATTTTCAGAGTTAATTTATACTAAGTTAATTGAAAGTACGAAATTACTTGTGTATTGAAGTATATTGATAAAAAGCAAGAGAAAAAGTGTATATGTATATTTATTTACTTATTTATGTATTACTAGATTCTCAGGAAAACTTGGGCCGATTTTAAAAGTTTTTATTTATATATCAATCACTTTGATATATAATTTTATTCAAATTTTCTTTCTGTTTATCAATATTTTTATATAATACTTTTTCATTCATATAATATTTATGAAGTTTGGTCGAAAAGTTTTAAACCTTGACGAGAAAAAAGGTACGTTTTTATTTTTTATTGTAAATAAAATTTATTCTTTCTGTGTCAAGTTCCTGAACTTTTTAAAATTCACCTACGTATTTTATTCTCATATCTATTTTATTTTTATTTTATTTCCTATTTTTTTTTTTCATTTAATAAATGATAAGATATTTATTGAAAATACCTCTATATAAATATGAAGTTTTACATAAAAATATACATCGAATATATACTTTATTTATGTATTTGTAAATCGGCACGAGCTTTCCTGATAACCCAATACAAGTATAGCATGCATAACTATGCACGTGATATGAGCTTTTGGTATACCTAACGTCAAGCTGTTCATTAAATTCTTCCCAACGATCCTATAGGAATTATACAACATTATGAAAATATTTCTCATGGGACAATGAAAAAAAAAAAAAGAAATAAATAAAAGAGAAAAGATAATAATTATAATGTTATTGCGACAATTCGCTAATGGCCAATGACGTCACTGACTTACTCACTTTATCACGCGTCAGGTGTCAAGGAAGTATCAGAAATGATAAACAGTCTTTATCATTTGTTACAGTCTCAACGAGTTCTCGATAAAAGAAAAAAATCATTTCATAATTGTGGAAAGATTTAATAACGATCGAGTAGCTCATTTGTCAAATCAATGAATTTTATAAAAAAAGAAGATAAATAACGAATAATATTGCATATATTGTCATATCCTTAACAAGATTTTGTTAATTAATGCTGTTAAGATAATTAAATAAAAAAAAAAAAGAACAGAAAATATATTTTAAAGACGAAAAGTTAAGCATCAATTAAGTGTTTCGTTATTAAATTATTAATATCTTAATAATTGGAATAAGTCGTTTTGAGCCAATGATGATAAACGAATCTCATCTTTTTTATTATTATTTTTTTCTTTTTTAAGTTTTGTATTGAATCATCGAATCTATCGTTAAATCCAACGATAGACGGAACTAACGGTTTTAATATAAACGACTCCAATTCATGGCAAATGAAAATTAGATATACTTGGGGTCATACCACTTTAGCCAATTCGCCCTAGGAGATCCCGCACGGTTGGAGATCATTAACGATCATCGTTTTCCCCCTCGTGAAAACGCGAGGTTCATTGAGAACCTTGATCGATAACAACACTTTAGTAATCTTTCTTTCGCGAGTACTTGAAATACTCTTTTTTTGGTATTAAATTGTAATATAATATCATAAACGTACAGGGGGAAGTCCGGTCGTTTCTATTAATCAATTTCGAACTAAAAAAAAAAAAAAAAAAGAAAAATAATTAATGGGTGTATTTATAAAGTACAGAGAAAAAAGAAAAACGAAATAAAAAGTTAATATTGACTTATTAATAGAATTACAATATTTTGTATTTCGTTTGACAATTTGAGAATTTCAAGTTAGAGAGTTTGAAAAATTACAAAAATGTTGTTGAATGGGCCCGAAATTCTGCTACTCTAAATTTTTCCCTCTAAGAAAAGTATAATTTTTCTAATCGGTAAAGCGATCTTTGAGTCACTCTATATACATAAATACATAAAAATTTTCTTACATAAATTTGAAATAAAAATTGTAATCATTTATCTTCACGATAAATTCAATAGTACATACATACCCGTAGAATAATACACATAAACGCAACTGATTGTAAATCGTATGTTTAATAAAACATAATCACATATTGTTAAATAAATGAATAAATTATATACAAATATGTATGTAAATAAACTCAAATAAATTTTCACAAATTTAGAATAAAAATTCTCACTAGAGTTATACCTATGATCAATCTAATTTAATCAATAATCCAACAATATTTAAAATAATCTCTTATACGCACATATTCATGCAAAAAAGAGATAAAAATATAACAAGATAACACTGCCCACAAATACAATCTACTTAAAAAAAAAAAGAAGTAGAAATACCAAACAATACAAACGATTAACCGAAATCGAGTAATAAGTAATAAAAAATCAAAGAGGGTTATTAACATCAACGATATTACAACGATATTCTCATTTTATTTTTCATGAAAGAATCGATTTGACTAAATCGTGATAGGAGAAACTCACGCTAGTTTATAAGAAGTGTATTTTCCATTTATATTTTTTTTTATTGCACGCGAATTACTCGAGCAAGTCTGATCGTGCACGATTATGTTCGAAGCGTATGAATTCTAAATATATATATGTGTATGTATGAGAAGGAGAAGGAATGAGAGAGTGAAGGGGGTAGGGAGAAAGAAAGACAGATATATAGAGAAGGAGAGAGTGAATAATAGTAAAATAGGAGAAGGAAAGTGTGAGGGGGAGGATAAGGAAGGTGGGTGGGGTAGAGAAGGGTAACTTGTCGTGCGATTTATTGTTAGAAGGAAGAGAGAGCGTTTTCTACGTCACGACAGAAACGAAAGCGAGGTTCGCGGGCACGTGGTTATCATAATGCGTTTATCTATAAAGGTATATGTACTTAATTATACATATACAATGAGTCAGATAAATATTCGTACTTACACTGTTAATTTTAAACTATTAATGTAATGTAATGTAAAATATTATGTATAGAGATTTAAAACATTAATTTAATGTGTTTTAATTTAATTAATTAATTAATTTTAAAAGTTAATGTATACATTTTAAATTTATATAGAGAAACATATTTTTTAGGATTATTTTAACTTTTAAATTGATAAAAATGTAATTTCAAAGGAGTATATTATTGTAAGATAAGTTTGATTTTACATATCATTATATTATTCTTCTTTTTTCTAGGTTTCGAGGGTCCGTTCCCTTTACAAGCATTTTTTTTTTTATTACATCCTCCCACTTCTCCGTATTAACACCCGACTTACAACTAAAAGTTTAATTTTTATATAAATACTTAAGAAAATTAGCCTTAAAAAAAATATATATATATATATACATATAATCGTTTAAAAATATATCATAAAATGTAAAGTAACATTTGCATAAAATATTAATATCTTATTATTCGTTTACATAAAATAATATATTTCTTTAAAAGAATAATAATAGTTTGTTGCAATATATATAAAATTAATATTAGTATGAAAGTTTAATAATCCTAAAAATAGATTAAAGCGTAGAAAATTTTAGAAACTTTGTATCATCAATAACAAGCAAATATAAATTATTTCAAATTTACAATTCGAGCAAATACGAATAATCTTATGACTCTCTTAATGCGTTGTCCAATATGTAAATGCAGTTTTTGTCGCGTTATTTATTAAAAAAAAAATAAAACTTGCACGAACTTATTGGCCAACATAATATTGCGTAACTACGTTTGTTTGTATACATAGTCTATGCATGTATATATATATTGTCGTTGAAGGTCTTTCTATCTCTATCTCGATTTTCTTGGTTTCTCCCACTCGACACAACTAACACTCTCAGTCAGTTGGTTGGAAGACGCGATTCGCTGAAGTAACATGCGGGAGGTGCGTGAACAGAGCGAGGTCAGAACACGCACGTGCACCTCGTGCGTGTCTATCTGTCTAGTAATAAGTATAGTTTAAGTATACGGTACAAGAAAGACCAGTGGCGTAGCACTATAATTGATCGAACAGGAACCCCCCTCTTCCTCCTTCCGAACATTTAACGATTTTACGCGGACTTTTTTCTAATCTCTTTTTAATTGTTTCTTTTTCATATTCTTTTATTACGTATTTACGAGTAAGTATAAATTAATACATTGCTTTTTCATTTTTATTTGTTTATTTTCCTTATTCCGTTCGTTAATTTAAAATGAATTTTGTAATGATAATTTAATCTTATATTTTTTTTTGCATATTGTTTCAGTTAATAGTTGAATTACTGAGAATTTATGAACACTTGTTTCTATTATTTAATGTAAGTTCAAATGATTGGTTATTTTAATCGTATATGTTATGGAAAAGTAATCAATTTTTTATTACAATTTTTCTCGTTAGCTTTTATATAATGGTAAATTAAAAAAAAAATATTGTTTAAAATATGTATTATATATCATAATAATATACGTATTTCTACTATAAAAAAAAGAAAAATATTAGATACTCGCTTTACTTTAAAATGTAATTTTAATTTGTTTTAATATTTATTTGAATACTGTCCGTAGATTAATTAAAAAACTTACTACATTGAGTAGACGTATTTTTATGTAATGTGAATAAAAAATAAAATAAAATAAAATAAATATCTATATCTTTAAATATTTATAGATAGTTTTTTTAATTACACGTGAGTGAGTTGATAAGTTTTTTGCTTATAATAGAAACAATCTTTTCTCGAGCAAGCTCCCGTTTATTTACAAAAAAAAAAACAAATTAGAAGGTTGTATTTTTTTAAGGATAATAATTTGTCAACTCATCCTCGTATAATTTATATTATATATAGCAATAAATAAATCAAATTTTTGTTGAATTTGATTGGAATAGAATAAAATTTGAAAGTAAATAAAATGTTAAATACGTGAGAATATTAAAAAAAAATTAACTGATATTTAATTGAGCATAAAGATATTAAGATAAAATTCTACTTTGTAATAATTAGAATGGGATTTCTTGTTGAAACTAATTTTCAACGACTTTAAATATTTTAACCTTTTTCAGTAAAATGATTCAACTTAACTAT
Organism: Polistes canadensis; assembly: GCF_001313835.1. NCBI lineage: Eukaryota > Metazoa > Arthropoda > Insecta > Hymenoptera > Vespidae > Polistes > Polistes canadensis. The sequence goes on along the minus strand of NW_014569664.1, from coordinate 416,948 downwards.
GTTACGTTAGAAACCGTCTAACGGATGTCTTTACAACGATCTTCCCACAGCGCACATAAAACCGTCACGTTTAATTAATTCCGAGGTTGATATATTCTAGACACGAAATTTGTACTAGCTCAATTTCACGTTCCGTTATTTACATTCTCACTTTACGCCTATGCGATAAAGTATTAGGAATCGGCCTTCCACACGTATAACCGTGTGCAAATACACGCACTTACACACGCACAAAAACTCGGGTTATCGGCCGTTCCTTTTATCATTTTTTTTTTCTGTATTGTTTTGATAAAATTCTAAACATAAAATGAATGATATTTTCACGGTAGCCATACTTATTGCAAGAAATATTTTTTTTTTATCGGCAGCAATCAATTTTCGAATTCGTAAAAGATTTAATATACGTTATACAGAACGTATTTTTTGTTTGTTTCTAAAATATTTAAATAAAATACATTTTTTTTTTCAAATACAATGATTAATCATATACAATAGTCATATCGTTATGTTGCATTTATTAATGAGCTTTAAAATGTATTTAGAAAAGAAAAAAAAGAAAAATTATATTTAATGAAACGAACTTCTTACGATGTTATTTCTGATCGTGATTAAACTCGACATTAAAATTAATTTTATTACAGGAGGATTTGATTAAATTGCACTTTTTATTTTTTTTTAACTTTTCCTATCTTATTTTCTGTATGATGCATTCGTAAAGAAAGATTTCCTTGACACTTGATACTGTAAAACATAATATACTTTGTAGTTATTTTAAAAGAGATAAGAAGAGACAGCGAGGAGTCTTATTCAACGATGTTTGATATGATAAGAACGACAACTATTCATCATTGCCATGTTCTTTCTTTATGATGACCTTAAGAAATTGAGAACCATTTAAAAATACTCTCCGAATATTACGTTGTGATTAACAGGGACGGCTTGTTCATAGACACTTTGGGGAGCACCAATTTCTTTGTATTTATAAATACATTTTAAAGTTTTTGCTTGTATTATCAAATTTTATCATTAACAATTTTATACAATTTTTTTATTTTATACAAAAAAAAAATAATAATAATTTATCTTGCATCACTCCCAATTTTATTCTGTATAACAATAAATTTATTATGTTTGTTATATTTGATGATATTATTGTATCATTAATAATTTTATAGGATTTTCATATTTTCTATAAAAAATAATAAAAATTTATCCTGCAGCACCCTCAATTTCCTTTCATTTATAAATATATTTATTATTTTTGTTGTATTTACTTGTAATATATATATAATCAAGTTTTTTTACAATGTCTTATATTTACTTGTTATATTTATATTTTATAGTTAACAATTCAATATATAATTTTCTTATTTTACAAAAAAAAAATAATAAAAATCTATCTTCCAGTAGCCTTAATTTTTCGCGAAATATAATATAAATATATTTATTATTATTTTTATGCTTATTTGTAATATTTAATGTTATCATTAAACATCTAGTATGATTCTTTTATTTTATATAACAAATATAAAAAAACTATCTTGTAAACAATTAGGATGGTTAATGATGTCCGTAGTAAGTACTATGATTAACACAGTGTCATATTGCTACATGCGCAAGCATGAACGCGTCATAAAGAGAGGCATTAACGTCATTCAGTGCAGTCTGTCGCACAATGCTACTATATTTTATCTGCAGATTTATATGCAGGAAGATGCATATAAAAATAATATAAATATTAAATATAAAATTTTTTAAACAATCTTTTTGATTGTCTGTAGATCACATATTTTAACGCAAAAGTATTTAAAAGCAAATTTTAATTATAAATT
>NW_014569664.1:403104-414871 GCF_001313835.1 Polistes canadensis | reverse complement strand
ACGAGTGAGATTTAATTAGTTTTAGTTATAGATAGTTTGATCTTAAGATTGTTGATAAATATTCGTAGCGGAGGAGTGAGTTGAGTATAAACCAAAAATTGTGAGATAAATATAAGTAAAGTAATGATAAGACATTGTAAAAAACTTTGTAAGTTGTGCAATAAAAACCTGATTATATATATATATACACAAAATTTTCGTAAACACTCATTGTTTTGTCGGTGTTTATTGCTTACGTTTTGTAAAAATAATAATAGGAAGCACAGATTTATTGGATAAGAGAATAAAATCGTTCGAGAATGCGTTACCATTAGTCTATTCTTTGCAAGATTACGAACACAAAGAACTTATCTTATAAAAAAAGTTAAAAAATTAAGAAAAAATAAAGAAAACATCCAAAAAAAGCTTATGTTATGTTGTAGATAATAGTATAAAGAATATCATATTATGATGTAAATTTCAAATTCCGATCATCAATCAAACTCACGTAACTCTTTTCTTGTGAGATCGTTCATTGGAATTTAATGATTTTATATAAACATTTGTACATTTATTCTTTTTACAACACCATGGAATTCAATATTTAATATAATTCCTCATCAGTTTAAATCTCAGAATATTCACATTGATTCATTAATTTTTATAATTATTGGTAATTTTTTATTTGAATTTATATACGAGAGTTCTCTTAATCATTTAATGCTAATGAAACAATAAAATCAGAGAAATATTCATAATTATTATAACCATTCGACCTTCCTATCGTAATTTAATTTTTGGAAAAGCAAACCTGGCTGGTCCTGGCTAAACTCGGTCAGTGCAGAGTGGCTGAAACAGGCTTAGCAAAAACTAACAAAATTCTTGTCCTTTGGGATGTAACACATCGTAAGTTCTTACTTTTTTTTAGGTTAAGTAAGATACCAAAAAATCTGTGGAAATAACATCCACAACAATTGTATTAATTCTTCCTTAATTTCTTTTAAACTTACATCAATTTCGTCTCGTATAATAATGCATTTTAATAAACACAAGGGTTTGAGTATTGTAAGAATAAGTTAGGATTAGGTCGGTTTAGTTCAGGGATGTTTTCATTCATCTGATAAAAAAACGCTACGGTATTTTTTGATACTTTATCTTGTCTTGCGTTGCATGTAAGAATGCCTTATTGCAGTGGTCAGAACTGCTCCTAGTAGCTGTAGGTGGTCTTGGTTTTTGTGTCTAAATGTATGTATGTACGTGTGTATGAATAAATTTATAGAATTAATTTAATACGTCATTTATGCATTTATATTCAGGACATTTTTATTTAGGTTTCACTGGTGGCTGCTGATTTTCATTTATTTTTGTTTAATTATAAATCTTTTTTAGATTGTTTCTATTCACAGGTAATAATATTGTTAATAACATCTGAAGAGGATAAGTCGTAGATAGAATCATATATTAGATGATAAGATGATAAGATGATAAGATAGGTTATCGATGTATGATATGATAATAAGATGAGTAATTGAATAAGAATTTTTAAAATTATTATACAGAAGATTAAAATGTAAATTTTTAATGTAATTTTGCGTAAGAGATTAGAATATAATAAATATTACGATATTTTAATATCACTATAGAAATAAAAAATATTTTTTTTCTTGTTTTATATAATATGACGAATATTTTTTATAACATTACAAATTTTGCTGATTATTAAATTAATACTCAATGCGTGTAAGTGCACATCAATGTATGCGTTCGTCTTGTAATAACTTGCGTGTTATATTTAAAGTTTCAGTCGAATATCAATCAGAATTTTTATATATTATTGCGTTTGTCGAGTAAAAACTTGTGTTTTATAATTCAAATTTTAATGGAATCTACGTCAAAGCGTTTGCATGTTTACGTTAATTTAGGAATGTTTATCATGTCAGTAGGTCGATTTAAAACGATATTCATGATTTTTCATTCAATTTAATGGATAATATTTAATGGTTTGAGACAGACAAATTTTGTGATTCGTTTTCTTGCATTGAATTTTTTCAATTTTTTTCTAATGAAATGAAATGAATTTGTTAGAAAAATAAATATAGATATAGAGTCGAAATCTAATTGTAAATTACGTAAGGCAAGTACTACCGGGAGTATTGTGTTAAATTCAATTTAAATTTATTTACACGTTTAATTATTATTTATTTTCTTTTGGTCCTTCTGACATATTGTTTTTCTTTTTGGAAATAGTCAAATGAAGCATTTAAATATATTAAATAATTTGTGAAAAATGAAATGTCTTTTTACGAGCCTTATACTTGGTCTGCTGGCCTAACTTAGCCCGAGAGGTGGGGGATGACGTTATTTGAAATTGGCGTCAAACAATAATTTTTTTGTAATGTTAGTTTTTCCAAGCGCCAAGTTTGTGTAACCTCTTAAAATTTGAAGTTAAAAATAAAATACGTTTCCTAATAAAGAACAAAGAAAGCTAAAGAATTTATTCATTAACCAATAATAAACCCTTATCAATTGGAGATTACGAAATGTAGCATAAACAAATACTGTCACCTCCCATTTGCCATTCGAGTTGTCACGTAAAACGCCATGGCGACTGAGAATCGCCTTTCGAGTGTAAACAGTTAGCTATAGTCTGGATTTAAATGATAGTAATAGTTATATTATAATTACCAGTTTACAAAAATGAAAATCATTGAAAGGAAGAAGCAACTTTCGATATTTTTACTTTGAATGAGAGTTATATAGTTAAATTTTTAAAGTAATATTTTTATATAAGTTTAAATCATAACGATAATCATATAAAATAAAAATGTACTCGAATTTTTCGTTTCAAACCAGTAAAGAGAAATTACTTAAGTAAGTTGCAGGAAAGTTTCCATATTTTTGTATAAACAAAGCATTTTTTTATATTAATTGGTTTTCTATTAATATTAAATATATGAAATCATAATATATAGTCAAAAATGTTCCGAACAATGACTCATATCAATTGAACGAAAATTTACGAAATTTACTTTAATTTGTGTACCACTTATTGTTAATTAGAATGATTCCTTAAGCAATTAAAAATAAAACTCAATTGTACAATTTAATCAGATAATCAACAATATTTTTTCATAGAATGAAAACAAAGAAAAAAGAATATATTTTATTTCCAGATAAATTTTGAATTATACCAAATTGCATAATTTGATCAAATAATAAATACAATTTTTGGAAGTTAAATTATTTCTTAATAAATTTAGATATTTTATTCAAACACGTATAAATCGTATTTGCAAATGTGTATGCATATTTAGAAAATTGCAGAATTCCGTACGATTTTCAGTCACGAGCCGGCACTGATGTATAGATACATACAACCATACTATGTATTCTGTTATCTATCAAGATGAACTTTACGTTATACGATAAAATTAAACAAGTACAAAAAATAAGAAAAAAAAAATAAAAAAGAAAAAACAAAGAAGAGATAACGTATGTGGTTATTAATCTCCGTATCGTTCTTGAGTGAGAAATCATATCACTTCGGTTTGCATTAGATTTCGTATAAGAGAAATAGAATGCTTACATTAGAGAAGAGTTTAGGATATATTCTATATATTCACAGTTATATATGAGTGTATATTTTTGGATCGAAAGACGAATCTGAGAATAGAGCAGACTTACTGCGGATACGCAAGACCAGAGAACTTATCTTCTATATTCTATGATATTATATTTATCATTTGTAAATTATAGCAATCGCAGCTGCAACAATCACTTCCTTCTTTTTTTTCGTTTAAAATATTCATAGGTTTTTTTTTCTTTTTTTTTCATTCGTTTATTCCTGTTTATTAGTTTAGTTTTTAATTACTTTTAAATGTAGAATAAGCATACAATATATTATTAATCAAATATATTTTAATGTTGTACATATTTATATGATATTAAGAAAATAGAAAATTAGAACAAAAGAAACGCAAATAGTTGAGGTAAAAGTAATTATACGAGCCGCTCATTGAAAAGGAAAAAAAAAGATGATGAATGTATTTATAAATGATAGATAACGTGAGAATTGTGTAAAAAAAGGAAAATAAATGAAATATGTCTTAGAACTTTTATACTTTCTGATAAACAAAGGTAATTATGCAAGATATTTATTTAAATGCAAAAACTGGGAACTCACGTATTTATAAATGAGAGATAACGTTAGAATTATGTAAAAGAAAAACAATAAAAATAAGAAAACCAAATGTTTCTTACAACTCTTGTATCTTTAAACAAAAGTAATTATATAGAAAATTAATCCAAATGACAACTCTGACGAATTTTTGTATTTATAAATGAAAGATAATGTGATATGAATAAAAACAAAAAATTATAAATACAATTTTTCTGATAACCATTGTACCTTGCGAAACAAAAAAGAAACGAAAATAATTATACCAGATATTTATTTAAATGACAAATACTGGATCGTATTCACGTATTTGTAAATCACAGATAACGGGAAAATTATATTAAAAACAAAGAATAAGAAATCAAAGGATAAAAAAAGGTTTAGAGTGGGTTAATAATGATTATCTGATAATAAATCAGAAGATCACCGATAACAGATGCAGATGTTGAATCACCTGTTTGATCGTTTTTTTTTCTTTTGATCATTCCTTTGAAAGAATAGATAACTACGCTCTCAGTTATAATAATTGCACCTTTGCCAATAACGAATTAATGTGGGCACCGTCGATCGACGAGCATTATAATCATCGACTAAAATTAGAATAGAAATATTTTATTCTTTCGTCACATTCGACATATTGCATTATCACTTTACTCGTTAACGAACACTTAACTGCGATAAAACGATAATACTTTCGAAGTTTTTCATCATTCTTTTTTTTTCCTTTTTCTTTCTCTTATCTTTTGTTTTCTTTCGTTAATTCTCAAAAGTGACTTTCAATAAAAAAAAGAAAAATCTTCTTCAATGATTTTAATTCGTCGATAAGAAACGTTTGTTCGATTGCAAATGTACACGTGAGCGAATAAACGTGCGAAAAGAATGATGTAAAAAGAAAAATAAGAAGAAACAAAAAAAAAAAGCAGGTGATCAAACCGATCGAAAATATGTTTTTATGTACTAACAAAAAAAGTATTGTTCATTATCGATATTTTAATTTAGAATAAAATATTGGACACGTAACCAATTATAAGAGACGATATTAAAAAATTGACTTTTTTTTTCAATATCCGATCGTAAAATTCATTTCGATCGATCTTAAAGTGTGAATTTTATCAAAAAATAATTCGTCTTATCTTTCGTCACGCGCGAATAACAGATTATTCGAAATAGTCTAATCTTTGTTTAGAAATAACGCGTAGAATTCGAAGAAATCAATCGTATAGAATTAAGAAGAAACTGTTTTTTTTTGTTATGTTCTCTTCTCTGGTAACTCATGTTTCATTCATGCGAGGGGGAAATTTTTTTCTTCTCTTTTTCTTCCTTCTTTCTTCTTATAATAAATAAATAAATAAATACTTCCTTTTAAACGGTAAGTTTCTTGTTACTAATTTTAATAATTACGAGTTAATAATTAGTTACGTTTGTAAGACAAAAAAGAAAATAAGTTATTAAAGCATTAAATTATTTGTATTTATTCTAATTGAAATGTAACGTGTACGTGCGCGCGTGCATGCATCCATGCGCGCGTGCGCGTGTGCGCATCCAATCAAAGTTGTCGCAATTAAACGATCGTTCGTTTCGTCATGCGAAACTTAAGACTTTATCGTTGGCGACCTTGATTATTTTCCTTTCGTCTTTTAATCGTACACGGATCAATGAGCGAACGCAACGAGATCGTTTCATGATACAAGTTTTATTCAATCACTGTTCTTGCAAATCAACAATTGTCACTTGTGAACCCATATCGGTTCCGATTTCGCATTGGATTTTGTCCTTTATTTTTTTTGTTTATTTCCCGCGTTCAGTTATTATTATTATTATTATTATTAATATTTTATTTTGAAGATTTTTTCTCCTATTTTTTTATATGCTTTCTTTTTATTTTTCATTTTTTTTCATTTTTTATCGAGGTACCAAAATTTTCATTTTGTTTCTAATTATATTTCATTATATTTATGATGATGATGATGATGACGACGATGATAATGACTTAGTTTAGTGGTAGTGGTAATTAATTATAGTAATAATCAATAATAGCAATAATAATAGTAATAATTAATCGTAATAATGATAATATACAATAATAACGAGATATACTAACTGCGATAATAGTCAGAGTCATAACAAGTAAAATATATATATTTTTAATGTGTGTCTGTAGGTGTGTGTGTATATATATATATATTATATATATAAATATAATCATATATATATAAAGATTTAATATAGCAAGTAAACAACCAAATTAATGTTTTTTTTTTCCTTTCCTTTTTTCCCATATTCGAGATAAACAATCGAGATAAACCTATAATACATGTACATACAATAGGAAAATTTTCTTTGATTCGTGATATGGCTCTTTTGTAATGAAACAGAGTAACAATTTTAACGCTTAGAATGGTTCTGATTGATTTGTTTCTCATTAATTTTATCTCTTTCTCTCTCTCTCTCTTTCTTTATTTCTTACACATGCACACATTATATGCACACAATTCATTTGCACCCCTTCATGGATAAAAATTGTATAGCTGTTGTTTCTGTGTTATTATTAGCTAATTTTATATATTAGATATATATATATTTATATGTATATACACAATGCAAGATTCGGCACAGCATGAGTGATACTTGTGCTCGTACATAAGTGTGTACGTAAATTTATATATGTATATAATATATTATTATATATATAATTATATATTATATATATAATGTAATATATATATTTATATAGTATAAATTATATATATAATTATTTTATATATGTAAATATATGTTTATACGGGGTGTTTTGTAATATGTAGGACCTACTTCAAGAGTGGATAGAAGATACAAAAATAATGAAAAAAATTCATGCAAGGGTGTGTCTTATTTTATCTCGTATTAAAGTAATAGTGATAGGAAAGTGTATCTTCATAGTAATTGTTCGAAATGACTACCACCCTTGATTTGTATCCAAATTTGTAGTAGTGTTGTATCATCGATTTTCGCAATTTTTTCCAAAATTCCAGGCATTTGTTGGCCTTCTAAGTTTTCTAATGCTGGCAATGGGGAATACATTCAATTGTGTTCATTTGGACTCAAGAGATACAAAAAATTTAATTAAGTACTTGTTACTTTTAACAGAGAGAGTAAATAAAAAATAATGAAGTAATTCTAGTAAAAGAACTGTGCATTGAAATTAGACTGATTAAACTGAAATGACTAAATTTAATTAACGGAATGTATACCGTCAACGAGGACAAGAAATATTTACAAGACACAGAGTAACATTTAAAAATACAAACCACAAAAAAATCATTTCGAGTATCTTCTATGAGGATAATCTTTCGTAATTATTAAAATATATAAAAGTTACTATAACTTTAAAACATGGTCAAAAAGGACACATATTTATATGAATTTCTTTTTAATTATTTTTGTGTTTTCAGATCACTGTTGATGTCGGATACAAATATTACGAAACACCCTGTATATACATATATATATTTACGAATATGCATATGTGTGTATGCATGAACGCGGCTTATAAGGAAAAAAAGTCAATTATTCGAACCGTATTCCAATTTTTTCGATACACACACGTCCTTTATTTAATTTATATTATTTTTGCAAACATCCATGCACGAACACACACACACACAACATACATAAGCGCTCGCGCGCGCGTTAACTCATCTTTTCTATACTTCTTTCTGCATCCCTATCAATACTCGTGTTCCCACATATGTTTTTTTGTTTCTCTTTATTATCCTTAGATTTACAAATCCGAAGAGTCATTAGTGCAATTGACGCGTTCGGTAAAAAGAAAAACAAGATCGTTTCCTCACTAAACTTTTCCATGTTTCCTTTTAAAATTTGACTATTTTCTTGTTCTTTTTTTCTATATCTTTCTTTATCTTCACCTATAACTTGTTTTTTTTTTTCATATAGAAAATGACAACTTTATTAGCGCTTACATTTAAAAGCTATACCATCGAAAATATTCTATATTATTTATTTTACGAATTAAAATTTATTCTTTTTACTTCAAAATGTTCCATTCGAAGTGCTCGTCTTGGTAAAACGAGATCATACTCGCCAAAATTATACTAATTTCTTGTGCATAATATCAAATATTAAGTTGGTGTAAAAATAATTATGGTTTTTATTACTCTAAATTTGGCATTAATTTTTCTGATTTTATTTTATTTAGTTATCATCGTATTACCGATTCTTGTTTAAATTATAGTTGTCTTTATCTAGAATTGTCGAATTTAAGTACTCTAATTAATTATGGAAAAAGAAAATTTTCTCATGATTTTAGTTCAAGATAAAATAAATTGAGAAATTGCAGAATAACTAAAAAGATCGATTATTAAAGAGTTATTTAACATTTAAATTAATGATTCCTAAGGTGTGCCGCAAAATATATACTTTACTTCTATTTGAGATTTATTTTTTGTGCGAGTCTGGATTTTCGGCAGTTGGTATAATAAAATTTAAGTATTGCGCGAAAATCAATGATTTGAAAAAATTTGTAATAGAAACCGTTGAATTTGTTCCATTATATTGTTTTCTGATCTAAATTTAGTTTTATTCATTTTGACTTAACCCTTGGCACACAAAATGATTGATTATTTTCCAAAGTGTACTCATTATAATTGGACATATGGTATTTAGGGACAAACTGTATCTAGTAAGGGTGCCGAGAATCAACAATTTTTGGGAACCATTGCTTTTAACCATATAAGTATTTATACTTAATTAATTATTGTTGCACCAACCTAATATCTCTTTATTTTTTTGTATCTTTAAATACTCAACAATGTTTACATTATCTCTCTCTCTCTCTCTCTCTCTCTCTCTCTCTTTTGTCTTTATTTTTATCTGTTTTGTTTTTTGTGTAAGTTTTTTCTTCCTTCAAGAAATTTGGTAATTATGTGCCGTCGTGTAACGTGTTGATCTTTCAACGGTACTAATTAAAATATATTTTAAGATACGTTTAGGATGCTCGTTATATTCGTCGAAGAGTCAACCAAATATATATATATATATATTATTTTTAAGACACTTCGTGGAAAGATCGATAGATCGAATAACGAGCACGATTTTAAAAGATATAAGTTATTTCTTTTTGTTTCTTACTTGTTATATCCAAATGTAAATAATTATCGTTTTTAAATATTTCTCAGTTAATACACTTGAAGCTAGAAAAAATGCAATCGCACAAGAAAAGGAGAAAAAAAATTGAATTTCCGTCTATCGACATTTTGAAATAATTTACAAGATAAGAGAGACAATATAGTTCGATTCGTTTCATTTTCATCTTTGTTATATTACATTAACATATCACTGCATGAGCACAGCGGAGCATATTTTGAAGTAACTCGAGTATATATATATTTATTCATTTATTCTTGGTTTACAAAAAATTGGCGTATTAATTAATTATTTTATTATTTTATTCTTTTTTTACTTTTATTTTTATTATTTAATAATAATAATATATATATTATTAAATATATATATATATATATAGAGAGAGAGATATAACTCGATATTTCTTTTTCTCTTTTTTTTCCTCCTTCTTCTTTTTATTTTTCTTATTCTTCTTTTATTGAGTTCATTTAATTTATTTTGACTTGAGTACCCCAAAGTCAATTCTTAAACGCTCCGCACGATAACAAATTAATCCTATTTCGAATTTGACTATCTGAACATAACGATGACAAATCGGAGGACACGTTTACGAGATATTAATCACGAAACCTATCTGAGCTCGACTGTCTATCAGTTTAGTTTAGCAAATTACCTCTACCCTCTTCCTCTCTTTCTCTCATTCTTTTCCTTATTTTTTTTTAATAATTCTTTTATCGTTATTTTTTTATTCCTTCGAAATATAAACAATCAGATACGCGTATCCATCAAAATTTTTATTTTTTATTTTTAAACGCTATTCTCTTGAAACTAGAAAGTTTAGCGTTTGTTTTTTTTTCCTCGACATATTTAATAAAACTTTCTTTCAAAATACATACGCATGAACAATCGCACCGATATTTTTTGATGTGTGTTTCATCAAATGAACAATATTTTTCTATTTTCTTTTTTCATTTTTTCTTTTAAACAATTCCGTACGATAAGCTTTAACCAGTGATGTTCTTAAAGTTTGTGTTCGTCTCATGGTAAGCCGTGTAACATTACGCAATTTTCTTTATTTTTTAATTTCATTCGGAACTTCTTATTTCTGTGATTTTGGGTTATCGACAATTGTTGCTATAAAATCTAAGCATCGTATGAAAATCAATATGGAAAAGTTTAATTTCACGAATTAAGAAAATCTGCGGTTGACCAACAAGCTCATTTACCCTACTAATTAATATAATTATTATTTAAAAATTAATTAAAAATAATATTTCCTTAATAATATTTTTTTTGTGATCTAAAATGTGTTTTATTTATTTTTATTTAACCCTTGCAAGAAATTATTGATTATATCGGAAAATTTATTTATTAGGATTACAAATATATGGCTTCTTGGGAAAATTTGATTTCAGTAAGGGCACTAAAAATCGAAAAACTTTAGCCACCACTGGTTAGATAATAACTTTTTTCTTTTCTCTTTCTCTTTCTTTTATTTGTTAATAATCCACCTTTCGTTTCTTTATTCCGTCAAGATGTAAACAACCAGATACGCGTATCATCGATTTATAAATTTAATTTACAATTTTAAAACGCTATTCTTTTGCCTAGAAAGTTGCGCGTTTTCATTTTCTTTTTTTTTTTCGACAAATTTGACACACGTTTATCAAAATACATTGCACACCGGTGGTTTTAAGACGTTTTATCAGAAGGAAGAAGCAGAATAAGTATTATCTATTTCGTTCTTTCCTTTTTCTTTTTATCTTTAACGCGTTTTTTTTTCTTTTTGAAGCCAGTTCGGACGATTTAACCTTTTAGGTACGACGTGCTATTATGGTGACTTTCGCGGACATCATCTTCCAGAACGACACGCCACTATAGTGGTTCACTCGAATAGCTTACTCGTTGAATTAAATAATCGTCTTCATATGCATTCATATTTAAGTGAAATGTTAAAGTTTAAGTATGTGCAATATATTTTTAAGAAAAATAATAATTTAATCATCAAATACTTTATTCCAATGTATTCACGTGAGAACGTCACACATTGCAGTAATGTATCGTTTATATGTAGTTCGCGTCAGATTCTGCCGTCCAGAGAAATAGCCTCGCGCAAAATTGAGCCGTACCAAAAAGGTTAAACGGCAAAATTATGCGAACGATTTGCGTATATATATATACCAATTGATACGTTCTCTAATATTATCGACGAATCAGCTCGATAAATCACGAAAAAAACTTACAAATGTGACTCGTGACGGTTTTTTCGAAGCACGTATTTTACTCCCAATCATTTCCATCCTTTTTTTCTCTATTTTTACAAAATTTGTCTAAACTTCGCGCAAAACGCATTAATCTAATCTTTTTTATTTCATTTTTACTCTTTATTTTTTTTTCGTTTCTAAACGCGTTTCACTATATTATCTTATTTATTTTCTTTCAATTACATTTACACGCATTCTCTCTCTCTCTCTCTCTCTCTTTTTTTTT